>NC_068359.1:127246757-127369679 GCF_020536995.1 Dreissena polymorpha | reverse complement strand
ATGAAATGTGTTTTATCATTGTTAAACCCACATAAGTGTAAGTAGATTAACAAAATTATACTACGGGAGTGCACATCATAAATTATATGTGTCCTCACATGCCTTATAACTATGAGTGTATTTTTCACCATCGAAAACATATCTTATGTTAATATTTGATTTACACGCAGTTTTTCTTTCGACACATTTAAATCACACTTTCATAGCTGCCCTCATGCGAAAATGGGTCTTACGCGTTTCAGCCATCGTATCTTATCACAACACGTGCATTTGCACAGTCTGGTCAAAGGCGATGCTGTTGGCTATAAATCACTAATGTGTTATTGTCTCATTTTGTATCTCCTGACCAGACTGAGAGATGCGCAGGCTGAGTGGACTATATATATGATGGGCGCATATTGAATAAGACCCATTGTCGCATGACGTGGGTCATTACAAATCTCATGTTGAATTGTAAATTCACATTTTAGAACAATGCATTTTGATACAAAATTGAATTCAAAATAGCAAACTTGTAAATAAGGGCAGCTTATCCTGGCATTCAGGAACGATTTTCCAGATGGGCTGATCAAGTACGGCAAACATTTGTTGCATAATTAAACGATTTCACTCTTATCATGACAGTCTAAACTATTTCGGTAATGTTTATTTTCTCATCTTGAAAGCCAAACTGTGAATATCAATTATATATTTCCCGGACTATTTAATGAACAAGTACTGACCCTAAAATTCTGCAAGATGGATTTTAACGCGTCATGTGACTGGGCAACAATTTGTGTCGTTTTGAACATACAGAGAGTAGTCTGGAATTCCTTTAAAACACTGACTGAACAGTGCTACATACTTTGCGCTGAGCACAGACAGACAGACTGATGTGTAGCCAAAGTCAGAGGTTTTATCTCAAATAAGCCTATGAAATATTCGCATATATTCATGCATGTCTGCTGGTTATGTAAATGTCATTTAAGGTGAAAAGCTGGGTAAAAAAGCTTATGCCGAAAAAAGCGCATTAGTGCTCTATACCCATGTTTAGGTCAGAGTTGTTGACACTGTGTCAACTGCTAGGGTACCAAGTAATGCATCAACAACCAAAGTACGGGTCAACAGGGCTTTCTTTATGACTACCCAAATTCATGAGTAAAAAGTATTGATCGCATATTATTATTTATTTATTTTCATCAATTGCATCTTATTGAATTGTATATGGTGTCAAAATTCAAAAGTTTTGTACAGGGAATTTGCATCATAAATTTATATTCTTAGTCAGGGGTGTTGATGAGGCAAGTCAGAGGGGAGGAAAATTTTGTTGACTGATTTGACTACGCAAATGGCGCGCATAACGCAATGACAAAAATAAACAACTTTTTGAACTTCATAACAATATTTGCTTTATAAAAACCTGTTAAACTTCACATTAATCTACTGAGGATGCAAAGTAAACAGTTAAGTAAGTATTTATTGTGATCAATAGCAGCAGTTTTTCAATGTATTGAATGACAGTTAATAGACTAAATAATAAACAAACACACTTGAGTGTTCTTCTGGTGTTTAAATAATGTATTGACTGAGTTAAATAATATATTTAATTTGTTTACCTTTCAATATCTTGCATTTCACATCTTCACTCAGTTCAAAGCTATTTCAGTTAACTGAACAGCGTGACAAACATAAAAAAGCAGAATATGCATATGAATCTGATTATACACAGACCCACAGACATATAAAAATCAAATCATGTTTGTCTATTTCCATGTTAGAACGATACTCTCTAAATTGTTTAACTTCGCGAGTAGACTACACTCCAATTTGCAAACACTGGTTTCTGTGACACAAAAATTCAGTGGGCACATTTCTTAACAAAATATGTGTTGCTTGTATCTAAAACGTAGTCTTTTTTTTGACAAATACATTTCATTATTCCTATCAGACTAGGTGATGTCAGTCGTTTATTCGATTGCTATTTGTTATTTCAATAATCTTAATTTTCTCTTCACAACGGCGCCATTTGCAAACAAATCACAGAGCGCATTTTAAGAACACGATTTTAATTGGAAGATTGGGAAACGACAGCCAATTATATGGCTCGTTTTAAAAAATGCTTAGGCAGAATCTACCAGTGGTAAAATGCGGAGAGATTTCGCGGGCCGCGGATATTTCGGGCCGCTTATGAAATACGTCCGCGGAATTGGTGGTAGCCCCTCTCCCCCACATTTTTAAACACGAATTTACGCAAATCTCAGAAGTGACATCCAGGACAACCTGATCGCGGAAATCAGCGGATCCGCGGAAAAATCACACCGCTGTTAGTGAGACCAACCGACCGACAAACAGACCTCCTTCGGGGGCATTAAAATGAGTTGGGTCTTAAATTATGCAATAGCGTACAACTTCAGTGCCTTCAACGCTTTGTTTTCTCATCTTTATCATACTTGTAATTTAGTCCTTTCCGAAGACTTAAAATAATGTCATTAAAGAATCATTACAGTTACCTTTCCACAGAATATATAAAAAAATAAATTAAAAGCATGGATTACTAAATAATAGAGCAAAAATGTTTATTTAAAACTAAACATTTGCATTCTGATTTTTTTCATGGCCAGATAGAGAGGCAACACAATATTCTAAACAATTTACCAAAACAGGTTACAGCATATTTTGTTTCAAAAAAAGGTGTAAAAATGCTCAAAACTAGGCCTTTTCCGCTCCATTTTGGGAAAACACCACGTTGGAATTTTGGGAATTTCGCGTCGTGAAAACCCCCATTTTGGGGAAAACATTATTTGCAAAACTGGCTCAATTGGGAAAAATAATCGCATGTACCGTAATTACTCTATGTTTTCGGACCCTCTAAGTTTTTGGCCATCCTCTATTTTAGCCAAAATAATTATTTTTCGTGACTCTTAATGTTCGGACATACAGGTATTCGTCCATAATAAATGTCTTAAAATTTTCGGACAGTATAGTTAACCGCGCTATATTAACTCTACATGATGAGACTCTGTTTTCACTTATCTTGTGGCACTTCGATCATGGATTTTTACAATGGGATCAAGGTCATAAAAGGTGACATATGCATGCCTGAGGGCAATGGATAATTTCAACCGCGTAATCGGGTAAATAACCATTAAACCGGTAGAAAATAATTGATTCACCCAACATGGTGTGAGCTTATTAAGGAAGCAGTATGTTTTCTGTTTTTACTTTTTGTTCTATATCATTTAAGACAAGAAGTTCTATTTATATATTTTTCAAGCAGGAAAAAGAATAATTAATCACAAGAAAATTATTGTACATTGATTAATTATTGCATTTATTTCAAAATAAATATAATTTCGGACACTTTAATTTGCGTCTCTATATTTTCAGACACTTGTATTTTTTTAATATTTAAAAAAATCGAAAAAAAATTATTATTGTTTACTGTCCGCAAACTTATTATTGAGTTATAAAGGTAAATAGTGTTTCATATATTTCAAAGAAGCCCTTAACTGGTGAATAACAACTATTTTGATACATTACAAAATATTATGAACATGTGTGATAAGTGCATGGTTTTTTAATCTGATTTTGGGGAAAGGGCCTGGCCTTTTCTGAGGTGAACAAAAATTGCGCAAAACGCCGGATTTTGGGGAAAATAAGGAAAGTCTTAAATAATCAATTTAACATAATTTACTGTATTTTAAACAAATTCAAGGCAACAGATAATTTAATTATGCAATATGTTCTATTTTCTACACTGGATCAGGTTAACTTATGTATTTAAAGTTGAAAAAAATATTTAAAAAATGAAATAAAACAAGGGCTGTTTGTAAAACATGCATGCCCCCCTATATGGGCTATAAGTTGTAGTAGCAGCCATTGTGTGAATACGTTTTTGTCACTGTGAACGGTGGTGGTGGTCGTGGTGTGGTGGGGTGGTGGTGTGGTGGTGGTGGTGGTGGTGGTGGTGGTGGTGGTGGTGGCGGTGAGGGTGGTGGTAGAAGTAGTAGTGTAGTAGTAGAAGTAGCAGTAGTAGTAGTAGTAGTAGTAGTAGTAGTAGTAGTAGTAGTAGTAGTAGTAGCAGTAGTAGCAGTAGAAGTAGTAATAGTAGTAGTAGCAGCAGCAGTAGCAGTAGCAGTAGTAGAGTAGTAGTAGTAGTAGTAGTAGTAGTAGTAGTAGTAGTAGTAGTAGTAGTAGTAGAGTAGTAGTAGTAGTAGTAGTAGTAGTAGTAGTAGTAGTAGTAGTAGTAGTAATAGTAGTAGTAGTAGTAGTAGTAGAAGTAGTAGTAGTAGTAGTAGAAGTAGTAGTAGTAGTAGTAGTAGCAGCAGCAGCAGCTGCAGTAGCAGCAGCAGCAGCAGCAGCAGCAGTAGTAGTAGTAGTAGTAGTAGTAGTATGCATTACAACAATGCAGTTAGCCTTACATTTGGTAAAATTTAAATATATTACAAGGTAGGCAAATGCTGTAACAATAAATTTAAACTTATTGCATTTGTTTCCCCTGTATATAACAAAGATATAATAGTGTATTACCTCCCCTGTCCTGCTTATATTTATATTAATCAACAAAATTAAACATTAACACAATATTTAATATACAAAATATACAAAAAATCTCATATTCTGATAATATTTTTACTGATCCACTGTATTTTACTAAAAGGATGATGTTTCATTGGACTGATAATTATAGATTTAGGATTACAGACCAGTTGCTTCAGTAATATTGTTCAGAGTGTGCCCTGTTGGCCGCGTATGCATTCTTAAGTTATCATTCAAAAACCATTTTACTATTTCAAGTCACCATATTTTTTTTTGGGGGGGGGGGGGGAAATGAATTCTGGGGGAAAATTAACCTGCTGAGGGGAAAAAAATCCCAGGGGAAAGGGCCGTTTTTAAGCGGGTAGCAAAGAAGGAAAAACAAGAGATGTGTTCGTCAGAAACACAATATTCCTTATTGCGCCGCTTTAAAAAAAATGTTTTTTTTTGTTTGACCTTTCACCTTGAAGGATGACCTTGACCTTCCACCACTCAAAATGTGTAGCTTCATGAGAACGCCGCTTTGAAAAAAAATTATTTATTTTTTTGACCTTTGACCTTGAAAGATGACCTTGACCTTGAACTTCCACCACTCAAAATTTGAAGCTTCATGAGAACGCCGCTTTGAATTTATTTTTATTTATTTTTTGACCTTTGACCTTGAAGGATGACCTTGACCTTGAACTTCCACCACTCAAAATGTGCAGCTTCATGAGATACACATGCATGCCAAATATCAAGTTGCTATAATCAATATTTAAAAATTTATGGCCAATGTTAAAGTTTTCGGACGGACAGATGCCATATATTTGACATTTGACCTTGAAGGATGATCTTGACCTTGACCTTTCACCACTCAAAATGTTCAGCTCAATGAGATACACATGCATGCCAAATATCAAGTTGCTATCTTCAATTGTGAAAAAGTTATGGCAAATGTTAAAGTTTTTGGACGGACGGACAGACGCAATATATTAGACATTTGACCTTGAAGGATGACCTTGACCTTTCACCACTCAAAATGTGCAGCTCCGTGAAATGCACATGCATGCCAAATATCAAGTTGCTATCTTCAATATTTAAAAAGTCATGGCCAATGTTAAAATTTTCAGACGGACAGACGCCATATATTTGACATTTGACCTTGAAGGATGACCTTGACCTTCACCTTTCACCACTCAAAATGTTCAGCTCCATGAGATACACATGCATGTCAAATATCAAGTTGCTATCTTCAATAGTGAAAAAGTTATGGCCAATGTTAAAGTTTTTGGACGGACGGACAGACGCCATATATTAGACATTTGACCTTGAAGGATGACCTTGACCTTCACCTTTCACCACTCAAAATGTGCAGCTCCGTGAGATGCACATGCATGACAAATATCAAGTTCTTATCTTCAATATTGAAAAAGTAATGGCCATTAAAAGTTTTCGGACGGACGGACAGACTGACATACTGACATGCACACAATTTACTGACTGACGGACAGTTCAACTGCTATATGCCACCCTACCGGAGGCATAAAAACCTGCTAAAGCCATATATAGCCATATTAGGAAAAATGCCCCGCCCCTTGGCAGCCATGTTTTTCAAGTAAACGTACCTATTTTCGAACTCATTCAAGATATCATTGAGACTTATAAAATCTTGTGACCAAATTTCATGAAGATTGGACAATAAATGTGACCTCTAGAGTGTTAACAAGGCAAATGCACAAAAGGCGATCACAAAAGCTCACCATGAGCACGTTGTGCTCAGGTGAGCTAATAATGCAAATTTTTCCTCATTCACACAATAAAGAGGCCTATGGTGAATAAAATGACTCCCACATATGCAAATGAAGGTAATTGATTCCGTATATGAGTGAAGAGTTAATTACGGTTCACTTGGAAGACACTGATTGCTAAGAGACATAACACTTAAAAAGGTGGCACTAAGGTGGCATCACCGCTCGAAAAAACTAGAGCTTTGTCACAGACGTGGCAAATTCCCCCACATGCCGCATTGACACAGAATATTTTGTATGTTGTCTTAACAAAAAACAGCAGACACCATGCTCAATGTTTAAAACGCATTAACTGACCCCTGTGACCTAGTTTTTGACCCGGCCAATGTTCGAACTAAACCTACAAATCATCTAGATACAACCTCTGACCAAGTTTAATGAAGCTCTGATGAAAACTACTTGAATTAGAGAGCGGACACCATGCTCAATGTTTAAAACGCACTAAGTGACCCCGTCACCTAGTTTTTGACCCGTCATGACCCATATTTGAACTTGACCTTGACATCATCTAGATACAACATCTGACCAAGTTTGGTGAAAAATCGGATGAAAACAACTTGAAAAAGAGAGCGGACATTTAATACGGACCGACCGCCCTTCAGACCAACAGACAAGCTCACTCCGATATACCCCCCTAAACTTCATTTGTGGGGTTATAAAAAGTCTGAAAAACACAAGTTCTGTTTTCCCGTCTCCAAAAAAAAATTAAATTGGGGAAACACAAAATAAATCTGTTTTCACGAGTTTATTTTTTGTTTGGACTCAGGGAAAACAGAACTTGTGTTTTCCCGTCTTTTTTTTTTGGAGCGGAAAACGCCAGTTCTGTTTTCCTATTTCTTTTGGAGCGGTGACGTCAGCTTTACTAAGTGCCACGGTACAGGCAAGCTTGGTACATGCATTTTGCACCTTTGTGACTCTGTCAGCATGCAAACTGGCTTTCAAAGATATACATGTAGCCTTGAGATAAGAATATATAATTAAGGCAATTTAAAGAACATAACAAAGTTAATAGAAACAATAATTCTTATAATCACCTCAAGTAGAAGATATTTAATATTTAAATGCACTGAACAGCATTACAAATTTAAACTTTTGAAATACTTTTTAAGTTACTAGTAAATATAATGCTTGAAGACTGTCATATAAACATGTTTAAAATATAATTTTCCCTGGCTTTCCAGATCATTTTTTACTAACCCAATTGAGAAAGAAACTGACTCTGCTGGCAACCTCAGGCTGTCCATTAATGTGATCATTCACCTCATTATCATCACAATGCTCTTTCAGACACAGTCTCCAACAAAAACATATAGTTTGAAGTCCGAGGCTATCAATTTTCGCCCTAGTAATAGTTTGAACAAGCTATAAGTTTCTTTTTTTTTAATGAAAAAAAGCCCATTGTCTTAAAGTGAAAGTAGGGAATAATGATTCCTAAAATTCCACCTTGAAAGGAATATCCACTATTAAGAATAGATTGAGCTACTGCAGATCCACTTTATTGCATTTTGTATATTGCAAAGTCCAATATATCCTGAATCTACAGTGGATCCTATTTTGTTTTCATCCACATTTCGAAATTTTTCATAACCATCTGGAAATGAATAGATCCAGTTTGATCTGGTTGTTTGCTTCTTTAAGGTATTTGGTTAACATACTCTTGTACAATATGCCCCAAAAGCTAATCTTCCAAAATGATACAGTTTGATGCAGCAGCTTACAGCGCACATTCCACCCATGACAATGTCTTTTATTGCTGCTTATAGCACGCTCAGTTGGAATTAGTCCACAAGGATGTAGTTTACAGCAGCAAAAAGTCAAATCAATTATGACTGAGCTATCTAATAATGTCAATAGCACAACAGAAGTTTCTGGGTTTTTTTGTTGTTTTTTTCATTTTAATAAAACAATTGTGTTTCCAATAAATATTACTACAATCAGTTACTATGCACTACAAATAAAGTAAAAATCTTAAAGTTCTTTGCATTGTTATATGGCTTGGCAATCAATGCACCTATTCTTTTCATGCAAAGATCATCACATTAACATCTTTGTTTCATGCACACTATAATGTGACCTCCATGAAATCAAACCTGTGAGCTTTTTTTAACCCGTAAAATACAAATTATCTGTTGTATTTTTTTACAGAAGCTGTTTTAAACGTCCCATGTATAGCTAAAGTTGCATACACATTCAGGCTTTACATTTGTCTTGAATTGCATCACTATATTAAATCCAATCAAAACGCGTTTTTTATCAGCCTTATATACAGGAGGTAACAACATCATATTTTGTATTTGATACATGTAAACATTTTTTACTGCAGGTTAAGTTCTGTGTGAAAAACATAAACAATAATATTTCAATTTCATGCTATAAAGCAATGGTTTGCACTATACAATTTTCATGACTTATAGTATACAGGACTTATACAAGTGGCCCAAAAATATTTTTGGCACCGACTCCAATCCCCTTCAAGACAGAAGGCTTCTGTTTAGCCCACCAACATCATAGAGAACATAATCCCTATCAAAGTAAGACTTATAAAGACCTGTGTTCTGTTGTACAGCTTGCATGTTGACCCTACAGATGTTTAAGAAGTGTATTGTATGTGACAGATTGTGATGCTGTGCAAGACACAGTGATCCTTTTACCTGTAAAATGAACCACTTAAAAGCAGTATGAAAGCACTCATTGATATTTCAATATTCTTTGTCAAGATATTAACTTTAAATATCAATAATATAGAATTTGTTTATAAATACAGGACTTGGAACCAAAATATGGGAGAAAATAGGAATATAGGAATCATTTGACACCCCGGCGAAATGTTGTTCATGATTTCATGAACACTTCAAGCCAATCAAGAACTGTTCATGAACGGTTCTGAAAAAGTTCCTAAGCTTGGTTCATGAACTTTTGGACATGAACTGTTCTTAAGACATGTTCATGAACTGTTTATGAATTATTGTTGAACATTTCAAAGTTCATGAACAGTTCTTCATCTAACCATAAATACTTAGTGATGAACATTTCATGCACAAGTATTTCTAATGTCTTTTCTGAGACAGACTTTAAGGATCCATCATGAATAATTCATGAATTCCTTTGTGCTAGATGTTTCATACATATTTTTTAAAGTAATATTGAAATGTCTAGCATACAAATCTTGTAGATTTGTGAAACCTGTGAAGTTAGTATGAATATGCATGGTACTTTCACCACTGTAAGTTAGAGTTCTTGACCTGTTCTAGAGAATTTTAAGAACATTTGTACAAGAACTGTTCAAGAACTGCCTTCAGGAACACTTCAATAACTTTTTAAGGACCTTTCCTGTTCTTCAATTATTCTTAAACTATTCTTGAACACTTTAAGAACTTTTTTGAACAACATGTTTCCTTCTGATGTTCTTAAACAGGTCTACACAATGTTTTTGAACGTATGATGGACTTTTTAAGAATCCAATATGTTCTTAAAAGGATCTGTCATTGTTCTTGGAAGACTTAAAAGACAAGTTTAAGAACATTTTAAGGACATCTTATTTCAAGAACAGTTTAAGATGATATCAAGAACTCAATGTACATTGCATTGCTGTTTTTACAAAGAAAGAATATTGTGTGCACAGGAAGTTGAAACGGAAGGCACATGGTTTATGTTATATTTGAAAATGTAAGTCTTTAATAAATTACCGGCTGAACTGATCAGCCATTGGTTCCATTTCAAGTTCTTTGGCACTGTAAGTGTAACCATTTCAGGGAAACCATTGATTAGTAAATGATTCTTGAACTGAAAATGAGACTATTCATAATCTTTTCAATACATGAATTATTCATGAACATATAGTGCAAAGTTGTATTATGAAATTTAAAGAGTATTATCAAACCACTTGTATCTCAGTTATTAGTGTTATATTTAAATTATTATCCCCACGCTTTTTGAAAAAAAGGTGGGGATATTGTGGTTATCTCCGCCGTCCGTCTGTCCGTCCGTCCGTCTGTCTGTCTGTCTGTCTGTCTGTCTGTCTGTCCGTCCGTCCTGGCCACTATCTCCTCGTACACTAAAAGCACTAGAACCTTGAAACTTACACACATGGTAGCTATGAGCATATGTGCGACCCTGCACTATTTGGAATTTTGATCTGACCCCTGGGTCAAAAGTTATAGCGGTTGGGGTGGGGCCGCGTCAGAAATTATCACTCATTTTTTTAGGTTATTTTACATTTACTTCTTTATTTCTACACCGATTCACTTCAAATAGATACTGGACCTCTCTTATGACAATACGGTCAATCTTAACCATGCATGGCCCCATTCCCAACCCTGGGGCGCCCCGCCCACATAGGCCACACCCACCAAAAATTTCCATTTACTATAATTTTTTCATTTCTACACGGATTCACTTCAAATTGATACTGAACTTTTGTTATGACATTAGGGTCAATCTCAACTATGCATGGCCCCAATCCCAACCCTGGGGTGCCCGCCCACATAGGCCACACCCACCAAAAAATTCCATTTACTAAAATTTTTTCATTTCTACACGGATTCACTTCAAATTGATACTGAACTTCTCTTATGACATTAGGGTCAATCTCAACTATGCATGGCCCCATAACCAACCCTGGGGCCCCGCCCACATAGACCACACCCACCCAAAATTGCCTTTTACTATAATTTCTTCATTTCTACACTGATTCACTTCAAATTGATATTGAACTTCTCTTATGACAATACGGTCGATCTCAACTATGCATGGCCCCATTACCAACCCTGGGGCCCCGCCCACATAGACCACACCCACCCAAAATTGCCTTTTACTATAATTTCTTCATTTCTACACCGATTCACTTCAAATTGATACTGAACTTCTCTTATGACAATAGTAACGGTCAATCTCAACTATGCATGGCACAATTACCAACCCTGGGGCGCCCTGCCCACATATGTCACACCCACCCAAAATTGCCTTTTACTATAACTTCTTCATTTCTACACCAATTCACTTCTAATTGATGATGAACTTCTCTTATGACAATACGGTCAATCTCAGCTATGCATGGCCCCATTACCAACCCTGGGGCACACCTAGGTCAAACATTCGGCGTGGGGATACGCGTCGGCCTCTGCCGCGCCATTTCTAGTTGTTATATGTTGCTATCAATATGTAAAGTGCTATTATACAAGACTTGTTTCTTCTTACCCTGACCTGTTTGTTGAGCTTTAGTAACACTTATGATAACCTTTGCATAAATTGACAAATTCTTGTTCATGAATAGTTCATGAACACTTCATGCCACCTCAGTTCATGAACTCTTGAAGAACTATGGTTCATGAACTATTCACTTACAGTTCGTGAACAGAAAATGAGCTATTGAAAATAGAAGGAAAATGTTCATGAACTGTTCGTGAACAGCAAAACCCTGAAGAATTTTTCAAGAATTGTGTTGTTCATGAACTGTTCAAGAACACTTCATGCCATTGATGTTCATGAATAGTTCATGAACATTTCATGCCATAATGGTTCAAGAATAGTTCATGGACACTTCATGCCACACGGGTTCAAGCATAGTTCATGAACACTTCATGCCATAAGGGTTCAAGAATAGTTCATGAACACTTCATGCCATTAGGTTTCAAGAATATTTCATGAACACTTCATGCCATTAGTGTTCATGAACAGTTCATGAACTAAAATTTCAAGAACTTTTCACAGACGTGGCTCATTTTCTGTTCACGAACTATTCATGAACAGTTCATGAACTCAGTTCACGAACAGTTCATGAACTGTTCACGAATTATTCGTGAACTGCAGAACAACATTTCGCAGGGGCAGCCTGCGTGCTAGTATAGGTATAGCTTCAGTTATACTAACAAGGGCTGTTTGTAAAACATGCATGCCCCCATATGGGCTGTCAGTTGTTGTGGCAGCCATTGTGTGAATAATATACCTGCCAGTCATGATCAGTCAATGTACCTATGAAGTTTCATGATCCTAGACCTAATTATTTTTGAGTTATCATCAGGAAACCATTTTACTGTTTCAAGTCACTGTGACATTGACCTTTGACCTAGTGACCTGAAAATTAATAGAGGTCATCTGCCAGTCATGATCAATGTACCTATGAAGTTTCATGATCCTAGGCGTAAGCATTCTTGAGTTATCATCCGGAAACCATTTTACTATTTCAAGTCACTGTGACCTTGACCTTTGACCTAGTGACCTGAAAATCATTAGGGGTCATCTGCCAGTCATTATCAATGTACCTATGAAGTTTCATGATCATAGGTGTAAGCATTCTTGAGTTATCATCCTGAAACCATTTTACTGTTTCGAGACACTGTGTCCTTGACCTTTGACCTAGTGACCTGAAAATCAATAGGGGTCATCTGCCAGTCATGATCAATGTACCTTTGAAGTTTCATGATCCTTAGGCCTAAGCCTTCTTGCGTAATCATCCGGAAACCATTTTACTATTTTGAGTCACTATTACCTTGACCTTTAACTTTATAGTGACCTAAAAATCAATAGGGGTCATCTGCCAGTCAATATCAATGTACCTATGAAGTTTCATGATCCTAGGCCTTAGCGTTCTTGAGTTATCATCCGGAAACCATCTGGTGGACGGACCGACGGACCGACGGACCGACATGTGCAAAACAATATACCCCCTCTTCTTCCAAGGGGGGAATAAAAAGTGAAGTTAAAACCTGTGTATTTATAGCATGCATTTCAGCTAGATGTTCTAATAATGTCCTTAAATAATTATAAACACTTAGTTGATGAAATTTCCTCTATTGTCAACAGCCCCAATTTGACACCATACACATGGCTGCCTTTTGTTCCTGATAAAAATTAAATTAAACAGCCGTCCTGACATTATAAGTAATTGGATCTAAATTCAACACTGCATTGAGAGAGTGGAATGCATGACTAAACACAACTGCATTTGCTTCATTCTGATACAAGGATGAATGTCACCATATACATGCAGTCAAATCATTTCCCCAATACTGGCATGGCCATGATGTTCTTTCACACGCTTTGCTTTAAGCGAGAGTTTAAATGCACTCATTTGTATAAATAATGACTATTTAGTAGTTAGTAGCAGCAGCAGAAGTAGAAGTAGCAGCAGTAGCAGTAGTAGCAGTAGTAGTAGCAGCAGCAGTAGCAGTAGTAGTAGTAGAAGAAGTAGTAGTAGTAGAAATAACAGCAGTAGCAGCAGCAGTAGTAGATGCAGTAGTTGTAGTAGTAGTAGTAATAGTAACAGTAGCAGTAGTAGCAGCAGCAGCAGCAGTAGTAGTAGTAGTAGTTGAAGTAGTAGTAGTAGCAGAAGCAGAATCAGAAGCAGTAGTAGTAGTAGTAGTAGTAGCAGCAGCAGCAGTAGCAGTAGTAGTAGTAGCAGCAGTAGCAGTAGCAGTAGCAGTAGTAGTAGTAGTAGGAGTAGGAATAGTAGTAGTAGTAGAAGTAGTAGTAGTAGTAGTAGTAGTAGTAGTAGTAGTAGAAGTAGTAGTAGTAGTAGTAGTAGTAGTAGTAGTAGTAGTAGTAGTAGTAGTAGTAGTAGATGCAGTAGTAGTAATAGTAGAAGTAGTAGTAGTAGTAGTAGTAGTAGTAGTACAAATGTAGTAGTAGTAGCAGGAGCAGTAGTCATAGTGGTAGTAGTAGTGATAGAAGTAGTAGTAGTAGCAGTGATTTTAGTCTGTGGCGTTTGGATTGGAAACAAGAGTGCCAAACTGTCACAAGATACCCAAGTTTGAAGGTTTTTGACAACTTGATAACTTTACCATGACCCATATTTGAACTTGACCTACATATCATCTAGACACAACTTCTGACCAAATTTGGTGAAGATCAGATGAAAACTACTTCAATTAGAGAGCGGACACAATGCTAAAAGCTTAAAATGCACTAAGTGACCTCGTGATCTAGTTTTTGACCCGGCATGACCCATATTTGAACTTGACCTAGATATTGTCTAAACACAACTTCTGACCAAATTTGGTGAAGATTGGATGAAAACTACTTCAATTAGAGAGCGGACACAATGCTAAAAGCTTGAAATGCACTAAGTGACCCTGTGACCTAGTTTTTGACCTGCATGACCCATATTCGTACTTGACCTAGATATTGTCTAGATACAACTTCTGACCAAGTATCGTGATTATCGGATAAAAACTACTTCTATTACAGAGCGGACAACATGCTAAATGCTTGAAAGTGACCCTGTGACCTAGTTTTTGACCCGGCATGACCCATATTCGAACTTGACAAAGATATTGCCCAGATACAACTTCTGACCAAGTTTGGTGAAGATCGGATAAAAACTACTTCAATTAGAGAGCGGACACCATGCTAAATGCTTGAAAAGCACCATTTTAGTGACCCTGTGACCTAGTTTTTGACCCGGCATAATCCATATTCGAACTTGATCTAGATATTGTCTAAATAAAACTTCTTACCAAGTTTGGTGAAGATCGGATGAAAACTCTTTGAATTAGAGAGCGGACAATGCTGTGGACGCCTCCCGCCCACCGCCAAGGTGAAACTATAATACGGCCCTTTTTTTTAAACTGGCTTATAAAAATTGCGCGAGAAACCTTAAAAATTGGGAAAATATGAAAATAAATACAAATTATTAATTTTAATACCGGGGGTAAATGTGTTTTCATTATATCAGAGCTCCAGATAAGGTTTTGTGAAATTCTTAAATTACTACCAGATTTTCAAAAAGAATTCTTAAATCTGAAATTTTATTCTTAATGTTACTACTAAGTTTTGGAAAATAATTCTTATTTTTTCTTAATGACCTAAAAATAAATAATAATGGTTCTTTTCATGCAAAAAAAATCAAAATAAACATACTAGCAACTTTATTTATACGAGTTCAACAGTGTCTTTTCAGTATTATACAATTTTATTTTTCAAATACCTTCATATGCCCAAACTGTGCTTAGATTGCATGCCTTAGATGAATTTTTACATATGTCACAATTAAAACGGGTCTCCCCTTCAATCTTTTCAACGATTAGCCACGGGACTTGTCCCTTCCACTCGTTCAATGTTTTTTTTGTGTTTAAGTTTGGACCCGTCGTGTCGCGTTTTTGTTTAGCTTTTCCGACTTTGTCGGCAACTGAACATACAACATCGTATAAGATATTTTCTATAATGTCTTTCTAAACATTTAACTTCGGCTCACTTTGCGTACAATATGCTAAAAGCGTGTTTTTGGACACTTTGCAGTTTTTTAAGACGCTCTCTGGGCGCCGCCATTGTTTTTGACACATAGACTGTATACGCCGCTTTTATTGGAAAAAATGCGCTTTGTTAAACAAACCCGATAACCATTCTATATAAGCACCGCAAAGATCTTTAATATGCAAAAAGAACTCAATAAAAATCGATACAAACCGATGTAAAAATAATATTCGTAACTTGATATTGTAATTCTTAATGGTACGACAAGATTTTGAAATAAATACGTAACAGACTTGAAAATAATTCGTAATTACGAAAATACGACCCTTATCTGGAGCTCTGATTATATGATTATTGTGAAAACTTTTAAAATCTTCTCCCACAAGGCCTAGAACATACATATATGTCATGAAACATCATCTAGTGAACCTCTACCAAAATTGTTTCAATTATATTCCTAATGTCAAAATTTGGCCCACATCAGGGGCAAATGTGTCCTTTGTTACAAGTAACAAAACATTATACACACATAATCACACCGTTGCCACCATTGTTACAATTTTTGAAGGGTGAGAGGAGTTCATTTTTCCAAAGTTATCAAACCGAATAAACATTATACATTATTTTTTCATACTACATAATAATAATTAATTAATAACTCTTACTTAAACCTCTTGCATCCTTACATGTACATGTCTCAGCTCAGCGTAACCCAACTCTCCTAAGATTCTCTGTTTTGCTGACTTTTGTTCAAATCTGCCTGCCATGGCATATTTTGATAGCGTGATAGTGTGGATGGACACTGATTCTAAGGCCCCTATTATTCAATTACTATAAATGATAGTAACTGATGACAGCTCTACCAAACAAACTCTGCTGAGCAACAAAACAGAGCAGTCTTTGCTAATTCATGATATGATATGACGACAACATACCATGCCCAGTTGAAATGATTATGAATAATTCATGAATATCCACGAACAATTCATGAACAAAGTTCAGACCTGTTTACCCTACCGATTGCTTCTCAGTAGTATGGAGGGCATCTCTCAGTAGTTTGGGGCTGTTGTCAGTAGTTTTAAACTTTTCAATCATTTTAAACACCATGACTGGGTCACATATCAGTTTAACGGTACATAAAGCATTAGATGAATTTACTTGCTAATAATAAAATCTGTTAGGTGAATTTTTTTTGCTTTGATGTTTTACAGCCTGTGCCATTTGGATTGGGAAAATTAACCCGATAAATCATGAAATTGGAAAAAAAAAACGCGATAAACCATGAAATTTGTAGACATTAAGCATTATACATATGTATATAAGTAACAAAATTAAAATTGTTTTTAAGTGCATGTTTGACAGCATTTTATATTATAAAGTGCCACTTCAATGTCTTCTTAAAATGAAGACAATACTTAGATAATATCCATCCACATGCATATTATAAGCTTGCAATAATTTATAGATTCTTAAATACACCATTTGATCATAAGCTCTTTAAGATTAGCTATTAATTTACTACAGTATTTTTATAAATTAAATATCATGAGGGGAAAACATAAACAAATATTGACAAACATCCTTTAGTGTTCTTGTTGTGTTAATGATGTATTAAATGGAGTTAGAATAATATATTTTATTTGTTTACCTTTCAATATCTTGCACTTGACAACCTCAGTGCAATGCTATTTCATTGAACTGTACAACGTAATAAACATAATAAAGCAGAATATGCATATGAATCTGATTATACACAGATCCACTAACATATAAATCAAATCATGTTTGTCTCTTTCCATTTTCAAACGATACTCATCTTATTATAATAAATGCTCTAACTTTGTGAGTATACTAAACTCCAATTTTCCAACACTCGTTTCCGTGACGCACATTCACTGCGCAGAGTTCTGATAAATATTTGTTTTTTTAATCTCAAACGTAGTATGTTGCGTTAATTGACACACGCATTACATTATTCCCTTATGACCAAATGATATTATCCGTTGTTAATTTGAATGGTATTTATTATTTTCGGCGTTAATCGCAAATTCTCGTCTGCTTGCCACCATATTGGACGTGTGTAAAAACAGGCGTGCTCAATCCCGATACATCGCCTATCGTCGGTATTCTCCGCAATAGAAAGAGAGATGTGTATACTGGATAGCAACATAAAATCGTATATATTCGGCTAAATTTGCGAACCAATACGCAAGTCAGTTCGGTGACGACTCAACATGCTCGATCAGCACTCGTTCCCCGGGAGGCTTGAATTTCAACGTTTTTTACTTCGCAAGCGCCATAAATGATTATGATTGATAAATTACCCGTTAAGACCGAAAATAAGCGAAAGTACGATTAAAATCTGAAATTTGACCATTTTGATCCATGGATCCGTAGTTTTTCAGTACAAATCCGTAGTGCGTAGTTTAGCCAAATAATCCGTAGTAACTACGGCGAATCCGTAGAAGTAAACAGGTCAGAAAGTTAATGAACATTCATCATACAGTTCATTAATATTCATGAATGATTTATGAACTGAAAATGATACTATTCATGATCTTGTCATTACATGAATTATTGATTAACATGAAAAGTTCATAAACTTAAGAACATTCATGAACACAATTCTTGAATATTCTTAAGTTCATGAAGTTCTCATGTTCATGAACAGTTCCTGAAATGAAAAGATGATGGGAGTCACATTTTCAGTTCATGAATCATTCATTAATAATTCAAGAACTGTATGATTACTTTTCATGAATTTTGTTCATGAACTGTTTATAAAATATTCATGCACTTTGTGGGGATTTCTGAGGAATGTTCATGACCTTTCCATAGGTTATTCATGGACCTTCATGCCTAAATTAGAGCATGTTCAAGAACTGTGAATGTGAGATGCCAGAATTTTTCCATTTATGGATCACAGTTCATTTAGACATAAAATAAAATTTCATGATATTCAATTCACATAACTTCAATTTAACAGTATTCAAAGACTTTTAAACTTCAGATCAACAAGATGTGTTTGTGAAACACTTTGCCCCCCAGTAGGTATTTTACCTTTGACCTTGAAGAACGACCTTGACCTTTTACCACTCAAAATGTGCAGCTCCATGAGATACACATGCATGCCAATTATCAAGTTGCGATCGTCAATATTGCAAAAGTTATGGCCAATGTTTAAGTTTGATGCAAACTAACAAACCAACAGACAGGGCAAAAACAATATGTCCCCCAGTAAGGACTTGGGGACATACAAATATTCAGATTTAAACATTTCAACAATACAACATCAGGGCTGAATTTCACCACTTTGGCAACATGACCTATACCCTTGAAATTGGAAATTCAAGCGTCAATTTACCCCAAGTTGGGAAAATATTTTTAAGTTAAAATCAATTATTTTTTTGGAAAATTGTTATTAAATACAATGATATGAATGAAAACCAAACAGTAAAATGGTTATGTTAGCCTTACCCGTCCATTTTCTAAACTGAAAATCTCATTTATTCTAACCTGTATGAAAATACACTACGCGACCCGTGATTTTTGCCGCGATTCTCGCATCACCGCATTCGATGCAAAGTGACAAATTGCGGTGATTCCGAGCGACAAGAAAATTTGAGTGATGTCTTGGCGACCGTCGCGCGATGTATCTCGCTGTTACGCAATCAGCGCGAATCACCGCGAACCGCCGTGGTTCACCTTTTTAAGAGATTTACATTAAAGGTTACACTACATTACATGAACATGTAACATATATGTATACACGTACATTATACATTGCAATAATAAAGCTTTTGTTGTTGTTGTATGCAATGGGCGTATTTGCTAAAATACTCCCGTTCCGACATGAACGTGATGAAGTAATGTCGGAAGCTTTAACGGCTCCAAATTAATATAACAGCGCAGAACAATGATCATGCAATAATTATTTAACATAACATGTAAACATTATTTAACTAATTGCATTAGCAGAATGTTTATTAAAACTTACAATCAATTATATTCCAGGCCCGAATACAATACCACTGTTCAAATTCCATATTGTTGCAATATACATGTAGCGTAGCACTGTGTAAATTGAAAGTTGCATAGTGTTTTGTCATTGGTCGGTTATAAATACCTTGTTTCTCTACATGGTATTTGATTTCGACGAAACTAATAATTTGGTAATTTACGAGAAATATGATATAAGTTTTCCATTTTAACTTTGATCTTACCGTGTGTGTTAATTGATGTTATTAATTGTGTTAATACTTATTTTTGCATTTCATTAAGAATTATAACGTGTAGCCCTTTTGTTAACAGAGTTTAGCAAAATATTCGCGCCTTAAGATACAGGAAATTGTTTAAGTTACACTTTCATTTAAAGGTTAAATGTAATCGGTAGATTACATCTAATTATTTGGACTAAAATATGCTATACTTATTTAAATTCTGTTTCAGGCTCCAATGCGGATAACTCGTGTTACTCGCGTTACTTTCCGAGCGTTGTACATACATTCACAATGCTTGATAAGCCGGAAATCGGAAATACATATACTGTTCTATTTTTAAGTACATGTTATTATGACATCGTGGTAAATAATTTGTTGTTATTACATCATTGCCTATATATTAAAGCCGTTAAACATTGTGTTTGTTTTGCTGAAAAAAAAACACGAGTATATCAACGTAGCACTTAGCGTTCGCAGAGTTCAATAAATTTATGATGATGTATAATGCACATGCATTTCTCTGGGTTTTCACGCCAAAAACAAAAAACCCTCAACATTTGATTATTTAGTGTGTACTGTCCAGCGGGTGATAGTGTTTGTTCAAGTGTCTAATTGGCACTCTTTGTACATGTTCAAACTGTGAAAAGATGTGACAATCACAGAAACAACAGGATGGCGCTGCCAATTAAGTGTGATAATGGATCAAAGGGCATTGACAAAAATTGGATATATTTTTCGACGTTAACTCATATGGTCTCTCACAACAAAAAAATTATACAAGTCAAGGTATTATGTTTTACTTCTATCAGTAACGATACGGATACAGCGTGTTTGATTTGAATTGACTTTAAAAGAAATATCAAATTGTTGGCGATATAACTGTTTTAAAAATACCAAAGAAACATTTAACCGAAAACAACAGAATTCAATGTTCTCTGCGCTACACAGTTTGTATAAAAAATCAATACTTGCACACTCGTATATATTTTGACCTTGTACATTGCCGCATAATTTTCGCGCTCTTTTGTCGGGAAATATATATGATGACTATATTTAAAGCATTTGTAAACGTCGTGTTAACATAAAACATCGGAAGTGTGTTTTGGATTATTCTTATAAATTTTTATTCTCATTTGGGAATTTAACGGAACATTTATACTTATGGTATATTTGTTTTGAATTGTATATTAATTTGTTACAACGCTTTACGTGTGAAAAAAAATGTTTTGATAATATTATGCATTAATAGCACAATTTCCAGAAGGAAAACGTTTTTTACATGAAGGCGTATGACGCAATAAAACGTTTTTTTTGTAAGATCGTATTGTATCAATCTAAATTTAAATACGTTTGTCCAATGAAAGCTGTGTCCCACATTATGCGCTGTACTCTTTACACTTCTGAAAAATGGCGTAGTCAAATGGTTGTTTTAATGAAATTCTCAAACATATTTACCGACATAAATGTTCAAGATTATTTGTTTGATGTTGGATTATCGGATAATTGTGAACATTAGAAGCGTTATGTACATGTATAAAGTTATCGATACGATTCGGTTTCTATGCATGAATTGGCGAGTTATCGTTGTCGCAGAATCGCAGCAAATCACCACAACATTGAGGGGATTTAGCGCGAAGATTATCTTGCTCTCGCGCGACGTCGGAGTGACGAGTCACGTGAAATCGCGGTGATTTTCCACCCAAAAAGCAAAATGCCCGCCTTGACTTCGCAAATTAGGCAAAAATCACGGGTCGTGTAGTGTATCAAGGCAGATTTGAACCAGAACTTGTGCAGTTTTTAGTCTATTTGCAACGCAAAAAGGCTTTTGTAATACTGCACTTTAAAATCACAGGGGAAACGGTTGTCCTTTTCCAAGCCTTCCCTGATTCGGGGCAGACAAATAGATATTAAATAAAGTTATTCGTAATTCTTACAATTGTTCATTTAGCAACTTTTTTCTAACATTTTTCTTCCATGAACATTGCTTACACCATTTTAAGTTTGCGCTAGCGGGCAACTAATGTAGAGGGAGTTTTGCAAGTCAGTCTGCTCTTAACTACGCTAGGAATGATAACCACCACATCTGCCTGTTTATACTTCACCACTCAGGTATACTGCAGACAGCGTGTATGTAATCAATAGTGTTTAACAGCTTTTGCTATGACATAAGCCAGTCTAGGATTTAACAGCTTGTGTAATGACATTGGCCAATTTATCATTGAAATCTGTACATATTGGCTTCTTTCCGGGAAAATGGGGCATAATGCATGTCAAATAAGATTAGCCTGTGCACACTGATTAGCCTGTGCAATGCGCACAAGCTAATCAAGGACAACACTTTCTGATTTTATGGTGTTTTTTGTTTAAAGAGTCTCTGGTACTGGGATGACAATTAATGCATATGCATTAAGCCCTGTTTTCTCAAAATGAAGATTAAATTATCTTTTCTATTAATGATTTGGAAAAAAAAGATAAAAGTGAAAATAACTTCAAAGTGACCTTGCTGACAAGGCAAATAAACAAAATCACTTTTAAATCAAATAAACAACCAATATCTTTATCTTTTTAAAGTATCATCAATATATATTCATGGTGATAACAATACAAATAATTACAAAATGTCAAATGTATATTGCCATTCCATATTGGAATTATAAGAGACTATCGCACTTAAAAATTCTGCTTAATATATACACATTACGTACATTACGACTTTTATCAATTAAACAATTTTGCACAAATAAATAAAATAGAAAGTTAAATTTGAAGAAAACTTTGCTAATCAATTAATGAACCAATGAGTTCTAAATTTTTACCTTGTGGCATTTTTTAGTAAACATCTTAAAGGGACCTTTTCACAGTTTGTCATTAAATGCTTAATATTGATAAATGTAAACATTGGATCTTAAAAGCTCCATTTAACTGGAGTGTTAACAAGGTTTTACTTTAGCCATATAAGGAAAAATGCCCCGCCCCCAGGTGGCCATGTTTTTCAACCAACTGCCATCATTTTCAAACTCGTCCAAGATATTATTGGGATGAATCTTCTGACCTAGTTTTATGAGGATCAGACAATAAATGTGGCCTCTAGACCGATAACAAGATTTTGTGCTCAGGTGAGCTGTAAAAAACAATAATAAAATTAAAGAAACAAAAGTTTACCCTCAACTGGGCTCTAACCACTGCCCCTGGAATAAAAATCGTTTAGACCACTCGGCCATCCTTGCTCATACAATGAGAGATGTATTTTATACTTTACATGTATCAGCAATCATCGTAGTAATTGAAACATGATAACGAATACAACAGAACACTCCAAATTATCAAATTGTTTAATTTTGTTTATTTTCCAAAATGTGAAAGGTCCTTTCAATATGTCTTCAGACTTCAGAGCTCCAGATAAGGGTCGTATTTTCGTAATTACGAATTATTTTCAAGTTCGTTACGTATTTATTTTATAATCTTGTCGTACCATTAAGAATTACAAAATCAAGTTACGAATATTATTTTTACATCGGTTCGTATCGATTTTTATTGAGTTCTTTTCGCGTATTAAAGATCTTTGCGGTGCTTATATAGAATGGTTATCGGGTTTGTTTAACAATGCGCATTTTTTCCAATAAAAGCGGCGTATGCAGTCTATCTGTCAAAAAACAATGGCGGCGCCCAAAGAGCGTCCTAAAAAACTGCAAAGCGTCCAAAAACACGCTTTTAACATATTGTACGCAAAGTGAGCCGAAGTTAAATGTTTAGAAAGACATTATAGAAAAGATCTTATACGATGTTGTATGTTCAGTTGCCGACACAGTCGGAAAAGCTAAACAAAAACGCGACACGACGGGTCAAAACTTAAACACACAAAAAAACATTGAACGAGTGGAAGAGACAAGTCCCGTGGCTAATCGTTGAAAAGATTGAATGGGAGACCCGTTTTAATTGTAAAATATGTAAAAATTCATCTAAGGCATGGAATCTAAGCACGGTTTGGGCATATGAAGGTATTTGAAAAATAAAATTGTATAATACTGAAAAGACACTGTTGAACTCGTATAAATAAAGTTGCTAGTATGTTTATTTTGATTTTTTTTTGCATGAAAATAACCATTATTATTTATTTTTAGGTCATTAAGAAAAAATAAGAATTATTTTCCAAAACTTAGTAGTAACAAAAAAAATAAAATTTCAGAGTTAAGAATTCTTTTTGAAAATCTGGTAGTAATTTAAGAATTTCACAAAACCTTATCTGGAGCTCTGGACTTGCAAATTGAATGAGTTCAATACACTGTCAGATCTTACATCATGAATAACTTCCAGGTTTTGTGGTTGCCCGTAAGCCTGGGGCCAGTAGATTTAAGCCCAGGCAGGAAACTCAATTTCAAAAGTTGGTTACAGTTGGTCTAAAAAGCAGGGCAACTTAAGCTTTTTCAAAGCTTGAACAACTCAATCCAATTAAACATAGAATACAGGGCCCTCAATCTATCAAATCTGCCACCGAATTTCGGCGGCAGTCCCCCACCTGAAAAGTATACTTTTTTCCCCTTTTGGGGGGAAAAATTCCCCCTTAAAAAAAAAAAATATTTTTTTTTTTTTTTTTTTTTTTTAATAGAAAGATGTGTCTCATGATTATTATATCTTAATTCTATTTGAATTTAATGTTTTCAAACATACTAAATTATGAAAAATGCTATGAATATAGTGCAAACATGTACAAATGAAATAATGAGAGAGTATGTAAAAAATTCCCCCAAAAAGGGAAACGCCGCGAAAATTACCCCTCCTAAGGGCTGCGGACCCCTTCCCCAAAAGTAGTGTGAGGGCCCTGGAATACAAATTGGCGACTGTGGATCAATTAGGCCAAAGAAAAGAATCAATTCCGGCTAACAACAAGACGTGATGCATTGTTATGTCTGTCTGTCATGTTGGCAAAATTGTTGCTCAATAATTTAAAGAAAATAGATACACATAACACAACATGTACATGATTCTAGGCTTGTTATTCTTTGCCATGGCAACCCAAATTTTAAAGATGGTTGCCAGTGCAGCAACCAATTGCGAAAAAAAGAGACATTGTTGTTATTTTGTCTAAGTTATCTCTATAACATAAATATGAGGATAAACAGTGCACACTCGTAGATCATCTTGACCTGTGCTTAAAGACACACTCTTTATAAATTTGAATGGTTGTGTTCATTTCAAACTTGCGATATAAAAAGCTATAACATCATTTTGAAAACTGAGTTGCGTCTAAGATTATGCAATAGCAAACAACTTCAGTGCCTTTTAGCGCTTTGATTTAATCATAGTACTTTGGCATGCAATTAACTCATGCTTCCGTGAAGAATTGCAAGCCATTGCTGATATGAGCTTTCTTGACTCTTTTGGGCACACTACATACAATTTCATAAGGCAGCTAGGTACACATCATATTCTCAGCTGCCGTAAGAAAATGTGCGTATACACATTTTACGAAATCGGAAGCACTCCCCTATCCATACTGTAAAGCAAGCATTTTGTGCCCTAGTTAGCTCAAAACCAGGCCTTTAAATCATTATACCGTAATTGTACGCATATAATATTCACCTTTTCCTCCGATTTTATTCATCAGGACTTGAGGGTGTGCATATTATACTCAAGTACAAAGGCTGAACGGAAGTGAAAAGATCACCTGGAAAAATCTTTGACATTGATTCTCAACCAAAATACAATAATTATTGCATGCACATGAATTTCACAAACTGGATACATTACCCGATAATCCTGTATAATAATAAAATCCAGCACTTCAATATTTAAATGCAAATTCAGACTGATAATGACCTAAAATGTGTTTAAAGAATTACATAAGCACAATGATGTCTCATTTTGGAAGGTGTTGTTCTATGGAGGCTATTCGTTGCCAAAAATCCAGCCTTGTCAACATGACAATTTATACTTAGATCACACTGAATAGATTTGTTTAAACAGTCTTCGAAATTAGCACACGCCCGATCGCCCGTGGCGAGTAAAATTACTGCCGGGCACATACAAAAATTCACGTTTGTGGCCCGCCGGGCATGTAAATTATTGAAGCCAATTGAAAGTTTATAAAGAAAATCGTAAGCGGTTCTTGATATTTGCAGATAATTTTTTCAATTTTGCTAACAAACACCTTGCCGTAAGTTGTAAAACAATGAAATTCCATTGGTTTAACAACATGCACCTGCTTGCACACGTCATCGTTATTGTTTTTGACCGATGCAGTTCGGTCACATTCCGTTCTTATCGACGGTTTCTCTAGACATTAATCGAGAAGATGCTTTTTGAATCGATCATTTCAATCAAGTAATACGCTTCCGTTTTTGTCAATGTAAACAAATGTCATTGTCGACATAGAGGCTATGCAGTATCTTAGGTATGTTGATGGGGCTTAGCCCGATAAAGCACTTATAAAATAGAAAATTGACAATGATTTAGAGAAAAAGGAAGCCAAGAAATGGTACGAGGACACCAGAGAACGCTCTTTTCAAGAGCACTGGTGTAACGATCGACCGTCTTAATTCTAGTGACTGATTAGATGTAATTGTATTCTCTACTATTGAAAACAATGTTCTGCTTTACTATGTGTAGCATGTAAGTGTTAAAATGTTGTGATTTGTTATAATTTTGGTTAAAAAAGTTTGGGCATGTAAAAAATATGTTGGGCATGTAAAAATTCTTAAGTAACTGGCCCGACTGGCATGTAACTTTTCAAAGCTAATTTCGAAGACTGTTTAAATATAAAATGTTGCTTGTAATCGGTCTTTTGATTGTCTCAGTTTTACAAGTTCAATGTCCACTTTTAGCTTTGAAGTGAACATGTTTCAAATTAGTTTAACTGCAATTTGCTTTTGTAATTTCAAAACTAAATTCGCAACATGTATCAAATGTACGTACACGGCACGCTTTACACAGTACACCTTACCATTGATGAAATGAAACTGCATCAGCTATCACCCTCAGGTTGACAACTTCACAAAGGCGATTAACATTAATAGACGATTTTGCAACTTCCATATATGGCAATTTTTACAGAAATAGCCGAGGATAAAGAGGAGGAGCCAACATTCATGAGTGAAAGTAAGGAAGGTAACTCTGAATTATTGATGGTGCACGGCAATAACTATAGTGGTTGCACAGTAATGTGACAAAAACCAGGTATATTTTTATTTATCAGATTAGGGGAAGCGGGTAAAATCGCTATACATATGCATGCTCAGCGACTTTTGTTGTTATCTCCCGTATCTTGAATAAAAGTTTGAAATCGAAAGTACGGTGTTTATTATTAGACCCAACATTGCATTGTCCCTGTCTGATTAGCTTGTGTGGACTACACAGGCTAATCTGGGACGACACTTTAGGCACAAACATTATGCCCAGTTTTCTCAGAACGTGACTCAATAATTCACTCGTATTCACTCTAGAGATAATAAAGTTGTTGTAATTGAGTGAATTGTTTACTTCATACATACCCCAGCAGGTCGTTTAATTGTTACAAGGGTTTGCAGAATTAGCAGGCATTGACTGACATGAATCAGTTTAAATGGGCTTAGTGAAGAATAAACTACATTTGAAGCATTCAGACGAGCTTTAGTGGAACCTCCTGTTCTTGTTCTCACCCTCGCCCCCTCCCAAACAAGAAACCGTCAGAGACAGGTGATGCTCCCCAAAGTGTTTTTTTGTCACAATATTGCACTATATATTCAGATAAAAGGAAACGTCTTGAGGAGCATAACTTTGGACAAAATAATACAATGGATGGTTTAGCAACTTAAAAATTTCAAAGGGCCATAACTCTCTAAATAAATCATCTAACAAGAACCCACAAATAACATGCGCATCTCCTCAAGGTACTGTAAAACCATTAAATTTCGTGTGGTACGAATTTTCGTGGGTTTCGTTGGTCCGCTGAACCACAAATTCAAGTACCAACGATTATTTATACTTTTTTAATCCGAAAACATTTTGAAAGAGACATTATTGATTGAGATATGCTAGTTAATACAATATGTTGTTTTCTTGATAAGTGTTTGGGTAATAATACTTTTTTAATCAAGCACGGTATTTAAACTGTACATTAACTATTGTTCTCTTTTACGTGACGTCGTCAAATTAACAGTTTGCAGATTTATCACGTATGAATTAGTGCCAATTACAGTTATAAGACACATAACGGTTTACACACGTGTATTTTGAGGACCTTATTACTCATTTGTTACAACAAGGGGACCAACTGCGCTGGAAAGTGCAAATATTGTCAAAACAACATTGATGACAATTAGCGAGCGGGGACACAAGTGCGCCACTTTATCGCTCTTTTCGGCAATTATCCGTTATACTTTCATGCTTCAGTGCACATTAACCTCAAGTCTTGCTGTCAACACAGATTAGCTGATTATGCTTCGTTATTACTCTGGTTGTTTTAGTAAAAGTTTAATTATTATGACGGTCAGTCTTCCCCGAACATTTGAAATTTACTTAATTACGTATAAACAAATCCACGAAATTACGTGTCAACGAAATAGTTGTTTTTTATTAAACCACGAAATTTTATACCGACGAATTTCTATACGTTTACAGTAGTTAAGCTTCCCATAAAGCTTCACTGAATTCCAGTCAGTAGTTAGGGAGAAATAGCCCGGACTAGAATTGCACTATTATGAACAGTTTATAGAAAATTTCAAAGGGCCATAACTCTGTGAAAAATCATCCGACCATAACCGGCTGAAAATATGCACATCTCCTGTTGGTAGTGAAGCTTCCCATAAAGTTTAATTGAATTCCCGTAATAAGTTGCTGAGAAATAGCCCGGACAAGAATTGCACTATTATCTACAATGGAAAATTTTAAAGGGCCATAACTCTGTGAAAAATAATCCTGACGAGAACCAGCTGATAATATGCACATCTCCTCTTGGTGGTGAAGCTTCCCATAAAGTTTCATTGAGTTCCAGTCATTAGTTGCTGAGAAATAGCTCGAACAAGAATTGCACTATATGCAGAGCACCAGATTAGGTTTTATGAAATTCTTAAATTACTACCAGATTTTCAAAAAGAATTCTTAACTCTGAAATTTTTTTCTTAGCGTTACTACTTAGTTTTAGAAAATAATTCTTATTATTTATAAATAACCCAAAAATAAATAATAATGGTTATTTTCATGCAAAAAAAATCAAAATAAACATACTAGCAACTTTATTTATACGAGTTCAACAGTGTCTTTTCAGTATTATACAATTTTATTTCTCAAATACCTTCATATGCCCAAACTGTGCTTAGATTGCATGCCTTAGATGAATTTTTACATATTTCACAATTTAAACAGGTCTCCCCTTCAATCCTTTCAACGATTAGCTACGGGACTTGTCCCTTCCACTAGCTCAATGTTTTTTTGTGATTAAGTTTGGACCCGTCGTGTCGCGTTTTTGTTTAGCTTTTCCGACCGTGTCGGAAACTGAACATACAACATTGTATGATATCTTTTCTATAATGTCTTTCTAAACATTTAACTTCGGCTCACTTTGCGTACAATATGTTAAAAGCGTGTTTTTGGGCGCTTAGCAGTTTTTTAGGATGCTCTCTGGGCGCCGCCATTGTTTTTTGACAGATAGACTGTATACACCGCTTTTATTGGAAAAAATGCGCTTTGTTAAACAAACCCGATAACCATTCTATATAAGCACCGCAAAGATCTTTAATACGCGAAAAGAACTCAATAAAAAATCGATACGAACCGATGTAAAAATAACATTTGTAACTTGATTTTGTAATTCTTAATGGTACGACAAGATTTTATAAATAAATAGTAACGGACTTGAAAATAATTCGTAATTACGAAAATACGACCCTTATCTGGAGCTCTGACTATATGTACAATGGACAATTTCAAAGGGCCATAACTCTGTGAAAAATCATTGAACGAGAACCGGCTGATAATGTGCACATCTCCTCTTGGTAGTGAAGCTTCCCATAAAGTTTAATTGAATTCCAGTCATTAGTTGCTGAGAAATAGCCCGGACAAGAATCAACTATGTGTACAATGGACAATTTCAAAGGGCCATAACTCTGTGAAAAATCATCCGACCAGAACCCGCTGATAATTTGCGATTCTCCTCTTGGTAGTCAAGCTTCCCATAATGTTTCATTGCATTCCGGTCATTAGTTGCTGAGAAATAGCCTGGACAAAAATTGTGCACAGACGGACACAAGGACGGACAGACGAAGCAGCGACAATATGCTCCCCCCAAAATAAATTTTGGGGGACAGGGGACAAAAATATTTATAAATTGCACTCGTCCTGCAGGACAAGTGCATTAAAATTTTCACTCGTCCTTCAAACACATGCACTTGTCCTTCAAATATGTGTGAAAGAAAGATTGCAAAGGACTGATATGACTAACAATGTTTCCTATATCACTGCTAAAATGCTGCTTACTTAGTTATTCATGCCAGCTGATCACAGAAGACATGTTAACTTACTTTATTTATGAGGAACACAAAATAAATAAATGAAGACAAATTTGTTTTTTCCTTTTTCTAATGCTTGCGTGCTTTCCATTTAGGATGGTTGAACATCGCTTGTGCCCCCTTTAAAGAACGCTCGTATGTCAGACATTTTTCAGATGAAATTCAGACTGGTTTAAAACCGTACTTCGCAGTAAAATAATTCTTTAAAAAAATCAATACTTACAGTGAATGAAGTCAGATGGTTCCCTGTCAACATGGACGCGCAAAGTTTACACCAAAAAGCCAATATTTACTAGGGACACAGTCTCGCATAACAACGCGCACCTGCTATATGAAATTTTCAATTACGATTTCTGGTTCATTATCGTTCTACTTTCGGATATGCTTTAAGAAATGATTTTATCTAATGAAAAAGAGTCTTACTGGTCAGAAAATATATATTTTAACATCAGTTTTTTTTCACTCGTCCTGTAGGACGAGAGCTTAAGGGAAATTCACTCGTCCTTTCAAGATTTCACTCGTCAATACGAGCGGACGAGTGGAATTTTTGTCCCCTGGGGGAGCATAAAAAAACAACCCTGTTAAACATCTTTCAAACTCTTTGGCACTGGTCAGACTGAGACTCGGGGTGTACTATATCCATTTTTACATTCCTCATAAAGTTTAGAAGGGTAAAACATAGTTTATACAAGGAGATACCAATTCACACACATCAGTGTATTAATATTACAGAACTTCACTTGTTGTTATCAATATTGCCTTGAGCTAAGCGAAAAGACTTTTCAAACACAAAAGTGCGAACGAACTTACAATATTATTTAAGGGCTCAATACAGGAAACAACACATGTCAATCTAGGAGAACCGACACCAGTCTGAACATATTGGTATTAAATGATATATGTACTTATTTACTTATTTATTTATTCGTCATCTATTTTACTTGTATTGTTATCCACTACCTACGCTACTTGTATTATTATTCATTATCTACACTACTTGTATCATAATTAATTTGCTAAACCACTCGCAGTAATTTCTATCTACTCTAATGAACATCTGGAGACATTTATCTATTGAATGTTATTGATTTTGAACCCCGAGTAAGGAAAGTAACTGCTACACTACGCCCAACAAAACACCACAAAAACCAAACATATTGGCAAAGGCAACTTTAACAGTAGTAAATGGAAATGAAATAAAGAATGAACCAGAACAACAAAAACTTATGGCAAAGTCCACATATGTTAGCAAACAATACATCTAGATACATATAGACCCAAACTATTGAGCCAACTTATATCAACTTTTAAAATAAGATATAAGGTATAAAAAAATAATATTATCTAAGGGCTAAATTTATCCGATAATTAATACCCTGATGTTGATCCGCAACATGACTAATTGATTGAGTGAGTGACTTTGTGATTGAGTGACTTCAGGTGAGTGAGTGAGGGAGTGAAGGAGCTACTGACTAAATGAGTGAGTGACAGACTGAATGAATGAGTGAATGAGTAAGTTACTTAAAAGTGCAGTATAAGCACGTGCTGATAGCCACGTGCAGTCCTTTGATTTGTTTGTATTATTGGGAATGCATTGATATGCATCTATTTAAAATGTACTCTTTACTATTAAAGTGATATTATGGGCATCTAACAGATTATAGGTGTCTATCGCAACCGTTATTTACTGTTAATGCAGCATCAACATACTAAAACAGTATACCGGAAAGAGAAAAATAATGCATGTGAATATCAACCGTACTTTCGTGTGACAACTGACGGCAGAAATGATTCGATGTACGATGTGAATCTAAATTTAGTTTTAGTGCAGATTCATTCATACGACGCAATGACACTATTTTGTATTACGGATCATTTCTGCTTAGAGGACTGGGTGAGTCACATAAAATATCGAATATAATATATATTTTTTATAAACAACTGGTAGCAAGATGAGTTGCAGATACATGGTCAGTTACCACATTTTAACTATTTTTTTTTTACCTGTTAATTCCTTTCACTGCTCAATTCAACAATGAACAAGAGATGTGTTTGTCAGAAACATAATGCCCCTTTCTGCGACCGTTTGAAGAAATACATTTGACCTTTGACCTTGAAGGATGACCTTGACCTTTCATCACTCAAAATGTGCAGCTCCATGAGATACACATGCATGCCAAACATCAAGTTGATATCTGAAGTGACATATAAGTTATGAGCATTTTTCGAAAACCTAAATGAGAAACATAAATGCAAAGTGTGACGGAAAGACAGACAGACGGTCAGAACCTCCGACAGACCGATCACTACATGCCCTCCTTCGGGGGCATAATAAAAATGCCCATAATATTACTTTAACTAACAGCATTATAATGAACGTATTGCAAGCATAATTTATAAGCACATGCTGATAGCCACGTGCAGTATAATTCTTTAAGGGGTCAAGATATTGCAAAACTAGCACCGGATTCGGTTTCAGGGAGACAAAATCACATAGACTGGACTACATTTTTGTTTCACTGAAATTTAAGGTATACTGGATTTTGAGCTTCTGTTCAAAGTCTGCTGCATTCTTATCGAATTTTACCATTTAAAGTTTAAACTCAGTAATTCTTTAACGGGTCAAGATATCAGAAAATTAACACCAGATTCGGATTCAGCGAGCCAAATTCATATAGATTTCACTTTCTTATTGTTTGATTTCGATGGAGCCCTTCTGGGAGAAAATTTCCCCTAAAATAAAAAATATTTTATTTTTTTTAATCAGATGTGTCTCATGATTACTATATCTAAATTCTATTTTAATTTAATCTTGTCAAACATACTTAATAATGAAAAAAGAAATGAATATAGTGCAAACATGCTCAAATGTAATAATAAGAGAGTAAGTAAAAAAATCCCCCCAAAAGCGAAACTCCGTGAAAATCCCCCCTCATGAGGGTAGCGACCCGCTTCCCCTAAAATGGATTGAGGGCCCTGCATGACTTCATTTTAGAATGTTTCTTTGTGCATGTGGTAGGGAAAACATTGATGTTTAACAGAAATTCACTCTTTTGCTTGAAGGTTGGAGAATACATGAGACTTTGACAGAAGGCGGGAAACCCTCATCCACTCGTACAAAGCCGCAGTGATTTTTTTTGCTTTTTTTTTGTTACAGCCTGTGCCATTCGGATTGGGAAAATTAGCGCGATAAACCATGAAATTGGGAAACATTAAGCATTATAAATATGATTATAAGTACAGAATTAAAATTGTTAAGTGCATATTTGACAGCATTTTTACATTATTAAGTGCTGCTTTAATGTCTTCTTACAATGAAGACAGCATATTGTTAATATCCTTCCACATGCATATTAAATTGCAATAATCTATAGATTCTTAAATACACCATCTACACTACGCGACCCGTGATTTTTGCCGCAATTCTAGCATCACCGCAATCGATGCAACGTGACAAATCGCGGTGTTACCGAGCGACAAGAAAATTTGGGTGATGTCTCGGCGACCGTCGCACGATGTATCTCGCTGTTGCTCAATCAGCGCGAATCACCGCAAATCCCCCTTTTTTAGCGATTTACGTTGAGGGTTACACTACATTACATGTAACATATATGTATACACTTACATTATGCATTGCAATAATAAAGCTTTTGTTGTTGTTGTATACAATGGGCGTATTAGCTAAAATACTCATGTTCCGACATGAACTTGATGAAGTAATGTCGGAAGCTTTAACGGCTCCAAATTAATATAACGGCGCAGAATGATCATGCAATAATTATTGAACATAACATGTAAACATTATTTAACTAATTGCATTAGCAGAATGTTTATTAAAACTTACAAGCAATTATATTCCAGGCCTGAATACACTACCACTGTTCAAATTACATATTGTTGCCATATACATGTACATGTAGCGTAGCACTGTGTAAATTGAAAGTTGCATAGTGTTTCGTCATTGGTCGGTTATAAATACCTTGTTTCTCTATACATGGTATTTGATTTAGACGAAACTAATAATTTGGTAATTTACGAGAAATATGATATAAGTTTTCCTTTTAAACTTTGATCTTACCGTGTGTGTTTATTGACGTTATTAATTATGTTAATACTTATTTTTGCATTTCATTAAGAATTATAACGTGTAGCCCTTTTGTTAACAGTGTTAAGCAAAATATTCGCGCCACGAAAATTGTTTAAGTAACACTTTCATTTAAAGTTTAAATGTAATCAGTAGATTACGTCTAATTATTTGGACTAAATTATGCTAAACTTATTTATTTTCTGTTTCAGGCTCCAATGCGGTTAACATGTGTTACTCGCATTACTTTCCGAGCGTTGTACATACATTCACAATGTTTGATAAGCCGGAAATCGGAAATGCATTACTGTTCTATTTTTAAGTACATGTTATTATGACATCGTGTTTTATAATAATTATGTTGTTATTACATCATTGCCTATATATTAAAGCCATTAAACATTGTGTTTGTTTTGCTGAAAAAAAACGAGTATATCAACGTAGCACTAAGCACTAAGCATACATAGAGTTCAATAAATATGATGAATTGTTAAAAATACAAAAAAATGACCTGCTGAAACAATTTGCCCGTTTTAGACTATCATCGCACCATCTAGAAATTAAAGTGGGCAGATTCGTAGGTATTGATCGTGATCAGAGACTTTGTCGATTCTGCAATATGAACGTTGTTGAATCTGAGTATCACTTCCTACTTTGTTGTGACAATTATAGACACTTAAGATTGAAATTTATTGGGCATATCTCTTGGCCTACCTTAAATTTATTCCAAACTACTATGACATCGAAAAAAATAAATAAAATATTAGGAATTTGTAAATACCTAAAAGAAGCTATGTTATATAGAAATAATACCCTTACTGAACTAACTGTTCCTTAATCCAAAGTATATCAACGTTTCGTTACATAAATACATTTTATATATGCATGTATATTATGCTTGAATATTTATATGTGTACTTTGTGGTGTGTGATGATATTACTTAACCGTTCTTTTTGTCTTTGCCATAATTATGTTGTAAATGGCTAAAGGCATGTTTCTATTGCTGATTGCCAATAAACTTTGAAACTTTGATGATGTATAAGGCCTAAATTAAAATTGAGTTTGTTTGCCCTTTACCGACTGACCCACTTTTTACCCCCCGACCCAAAAAATTTTATTCCGATTTCTGAAAACGTATTTTTTTTATTTTCGTTTTTTTCGACGATCATAAAAGAGCTGACTGCAATATTTATTCGTGCGCGTATTTATATCCCTGTCTATTATTCTCGCCCCTGACAGATCTAGGTGGTTGGAATTTCATACGCCCCAGAATAGACAGTAATGCAAGCGTCTATAACCAGCATCGCGATAGGCGGTGTTCCGTGAAAATGGCCGAACGACATCATACTTAACTATTGGTTCGCGAAAGTAGTCGGACATATACGAGTTTACGTTTGTTGTACACATGTTGTTAACGTGATACAAGATGGCGGACAATTAAAAGAAATAACGATGTCCAGTGAGGACAAATGACTATCGAATTTACGACGGACATCATATAATAAGTATGGATTAATGAAAAGAGCGTGTCATTCTCTGATGGAGCATACGTTTTTGATACAAATAAAACTCTTTTTTTTTTGGAAATGTATGAACTGAATGTCACGGAACAAGTGTTTGAAAAGGTGTCCAGTCATTACACCCCCTGGACGTTACACCCCTGGTCTTTACACCCTCTAAGCCTGGACATTACACCCACCAAGATATTGATTAGATTAGAAAGGTGTAATCAACTTATGAACCACTAATTTGATTTGTCATGTAAGATGACACTGATGAGATTAATGGTTGCTCAAATTATTTAATTGAGCAGCCATCATTTAAAACATTAATTTTTATTTCACCAAAATGACTGTAACAATATGCATCTAAATCATAAATACTTTTTTTTCAAGAATATACAGACAAAAGAAACTTGAGAAATAAAAATAAAGATAAATAAAATAAATATTTAGAATAAACAAAACACAATCTTAATTCATATACATTTATTTGTATTTCACCATAATGTAATAATAAGCATCTAAATCAATCATAAATTTTTTCAAGAATATACAGACAGAAAAAAACTTTGAAAATAAAAATAATGATAAATAAAAAAAATATATTTAGAATAAACAAAACACAATCTTAAATTTATACATTTTTTTTTATTTCACCAAAATGTAATAATATGCATCTAAATCATTAATACTTTTTTCAGGAATATACAGACAGAAATAACTTTAAAAATAAAAATAATGATAAATAAAAAAAATATTTAGAATATACAAAACACAATCTTAAATTTATACATTTCTTTTTATTTTAAAGCTATAAGAAAAAATTCTTTATTATTTATGGAAACGGCCTCAAATACATAAGGACTAAGGCAATATCTTAATCTCAGTGTATCACATCTGTTTAATACTTAAGTTTTATTACTATTGTAGTTACCATAGTATTTCACTTATCTATTTATATATCTATTTGATAAACAGTGCATAAAATGCATGCAGTGTTATGTCTCTGATATTGACAATGAAGCAAATCATTCTGCCCTTAGGCTATTTCATATCACTCAAACAAAAGGAGGTAACTTGCTATTAATTTAAAGCAAGTATTAATAAAGTAAAAATATCCTATCTTTTGGTTTCAGTGAGTTTGTTAGATATTGAAATAGAAGTAACATATTGTCACTGTATGATATATTAAATTTTACTGCAGACTTCAAAGTGACATTTGTTTTATTAATTACAATATCATTAAACTTTAAAGTCAGAATTGATAATGAGGGATCATTGAAGAAATACTTTTTTATATTGAAACACAATTAACAGGAATCTGTCACTTACTGTAGCAATCAAAGCATGTTTTCACAGTTTATGGGAGGGCCCTAATTTGGCACTAGTCTGTGTATCTTTTATGGCCCCTAATAAACAGTTAGAGGGTCTTTGCCTGGCCCTAATGTGGCCCAAATAGGTCCAATGTTTATCTAAGTGGCCCAGTGTTACTGTTAGTTTTACATTATGTTAGTTTCATAAATGATGACACAAAACTGTGTCAATGATTTAAAACACTAAATTGGGGCATGAGTCTTAATGCAACATAAGATCACTTAATTATTTGAATGATACCAAAAATATATATTGCATGTATAATCCCTCATGTCTCTACCCATTTCCCTTTTCCTGCATAAACACCATTCTGTTACATATCATATCATATTTTTTGAAAAATAATGTTTTTGTTAATAAAATGTAAATCAGATAAAACACAGATACCAAGTTAAACCCAGTATTGTCCATAAGACCATTAAATTGAATTTCATTTATGTAAAAATAAGAAAGTATTATTAGGATTTCAAACTTTCACCATGATGTAGTTGGTTAATATGTAACAAATAGTTTCTGATTATTAATAATTAATGGATATGTTTTTATAGAGACTAATAATTATATAAGTTATATAATTGTGTAGGTTAAAGTTTATAAATGAGTATTTACAAAAATAAATTGGTCAAGAATGGTGCAGCTAATAAGATTAAACCAAGTTGGTGTTTTAAATTATTTATCAGTTACAAGACCATTTGATAACAATAGTGTGAACAAACTCCTTTAATTTTAGGTGTTATTATTATACTTTGATAATTACAAATTATTTGAAAATATCACAGAACAATGTTTTTCACACCAAAAAATAGTTATTTCCTAATAAACACTGCACATCAATAAGACAGACATACAGACAAACAAACATAAAAAAACACTTGGACAGACCCCCATTGGACACATATTAAAGCAGGAACATCATTAATCAAGTGAAGTGTGCCCCATGGTAGGTGTGATCACACCTTAGTAACCTAATCAATTATGTTGACATCTTGGTGGGTGTAATGTCAAGGCTTAGTGGGTGTAAAGACTAGGGGTGTAACGTCCAGGGGGTGTAATGACTGGAAATCTTTGAAAATTGGAATGCAGTCTACTCGCAAAGAAAAATACATCTAACAGTTACAGGATTATCGTTCGAAAATGCAAATTAAAAGACAAACGTGATTTGATTTATATGCAAGTGGATCTGTGTTTAATCAGATTGATGTGCATATTCTGCTTTATTATGTTTGCCACACTAAACAGTTTACTGTAATGGCATGTTAGTGAAATGGATATGTAAAGGTAAACTTATTTAATATATTAATGTCTCTTAGCTAAATACATCGACAACACTCAAGTATATATGTTGAAAGCGTTAATATATCCACAAACTGAAACTAACACCCGTAATTTATTTCCCCAAATCAAGTTTTCATGCTTATGTTAGTTGCAATAATACAACTCCCAGCTATTGACCCTCTGAGCTGTACGTACCGTATTTTACCATGTATAACGCGCTACCATGTATAACGCGCATGCGATTTTTTAAAGCCAAAATGGAGAAAAAAAAGAATTCAAGACCAAAAACCCGAAAATTTGGCCGAAAATGGCCGCCATTTTTATATTGCGCAATCATTTAATCTGAGTTTTTCGGGCGCTTAATTTTTTGTTTTAAAGTAGGGAGCGTTTTTACGATCAGGAGCATGGGTTGCATAGCACTATATTTTTTGATAATTTTTAAGATTATTCTCTCGTGAACACCGATATGTCCTTATTGCTGCGCACTGCGCGTGTTTTTTCAAGACCCCTGCGCGTTAAATTCGAACCACCATTACCTATTACTCACATTTGAACAGTGTAACATTTTCATTACCTGCCGCTCACAACATCGTATGACATCTTCTTCTGCAGACCCGCAACATCGCAATGTCCAATTTTACGCAAATCGTCCGTGGATCCCATTTTATTTTTCATCGACTTAAATATTTCCCCATTAAGAGATGCTCCCCATTAAATCCAGTTTGACCCGGTATTTCGCGCCTTCACTGCGTCTAGTTGATATTATAGTGAGACAAACAATACACCCGAACGCTCAATTCCATACAGTTGGCGTTATTGGCGTAAAGCCATTTGACAAATATCATTTGTTTGTCTCTATTGAAAGAAAATAAAACGAGTCTATATCTCTATTGTTGGTTTGTAACCTACGTAGTATACTCGCACAGTAGCATATTTATGCAGAGATCGGAAAATGATTGATAAACGTATTCGTCGTTTCAATGCTTAGGGCCGAGTAATTTCGGCAAATCGGAACTCAACCTACGTAATACACTTGCTCAATTAACCGTTGAACTCCACCTCCGTTCTCTTCAAAAGGTTCGAAGGCGGAGCTTTGCACGTGCTATTATTTAATTGGACGATTGCCATTGAGGAACAAACACACAATTGGTTCGGCATGTTGATTGCTAGACAAAGGAAGCCAATTTTGTCGGCGAGAAACTTGTCGCTTTATTGCTTCAGACAGGAAGCGGCTTTCCTTTGATGACGTCAAACTGTCAATTCACATAGAGTGCAAATTTTCGGAATTGCTAACATTAAACTTTGGATTAAATTATCAAAATAAAGCAAAAGCGAAGTTGAAAAATATGATTGAAATAATTAGCCTCAGTTCAAATAAGACGTTTTGCGTTGTAAATCAACGAGTTTTCATGACAACAAAAACTTTAACAAACAATACCGCGACGCACGGGGATCGATATAGCTCGATTTTTTTAAATGAACAATCAATGAAGAAGTGTGAAAACACCAACAAAGACATTTTTTTCATCTTTTAATTTTTGTCAAAACTGTTACTACCCCGTTCATTCCTAACCTTTCCCGCTATATGTTGTTTCGACAACGGCCCCTTCAGTCTATAACATTATAGGGTGTAGTTTTCTGCAATAACAAAAATGGCGGCAATTGTGAAGATTTACGATTACGAAATGGATTTTTTGCAATTTAGCAACCAGGAAAGCGTTGTGTCAATGTATTACGCGCACTGAATTTTTATTTTGAAATTTGAAGGTAAAAAACCGCGCGCTATGCATGGTAAAATACGGTATGTACTCATAAAAGCTCAGAGCATTCAAGAAGAAATAATGCTTTATAATAATGTTCAGTTTGCCCTTTTATGAAATTACTTTGCCATGCCGAGACTATGCACTAACCGGTCAAACACTTAAAATTGAGGCATGTACAAATTTCAACTGGCCTGTAAATTGTTTCTTCTGGTTGGCAAGTCTGGCCTGTAAAATGTGACGGTCTTTCGCCATGTCTGAATTTTTCCATTCAAGGCTTTGGGCTGTCTTTCTACACTCCTTCAATGCTTGTTGCATGCTAATTAAGCCCAATTTAAGGGAAAGGTTTAAGTTAAAAATAAAAGATGTCTGGCTGTTAAATAATTGCAAATGCATTTGAGCTATTAACATATTATAATGAACAAATATTTGATGTAATAACACACAAGCATGCATTTGATATTAATATATGCAATAAACAGCAAACAAGATATTGTTAAGCTTCATAGGGCTTCGTTCACTGCAACAGTGCTTTAATAACAGAGTTTTAAATATTCATAGACTATAAGAGTATTAAAAATATAATTTCTCAAATAAAATAAAATAATTTTCCTACCTACCTACCCACCTGTAAAATTTAGAGTCGGTAAAGGGCAAACCAACAATATTTTAATTGTGGCCTAATGTACATGCATCTCTCTGGGTTTTCACACACAAAACAAACAAGAGGGCCTGAAAGGCCCAAGGTATCCCCCGCAACATATGCTTTGTTTGAGGATGGGTGCAAATTGGACGGACGAACATAATGATAGATGGACGGACGGAGGACAATAACACAAAACTAAGACAAAGGAAGACGGACGGATGGACGGACGGACGGACAACGCCAAAACAATATCCCTCCGCCTATGCATATATATACTCATACCAAGTTTAAATGAAATCCGCCAAAGCACTTTCAAGATATGGCTCCGGACACAAAAGTGCCCATAGTAAAAAGCATTTTTTCAAGATACAAAGTGCCATAAGTCTGTTTTTAACAGATGGTGTACAATGCCATTTGGCGTGCATCATCCTCTTATGCATATATATACTCATACCAAGTTTCAATGAAATCCGCCAAAGAACTTCCAAGATATGGCTCCGGACACTAAAAAGCATTTTTTCAAGATACAAAGGGCCATACCAAGTTTTAATGAAATCCACCAAAGAACTTCCAAGATATGGCTCCGGACACAAAAGTGCCGGACGGACGGACGGACGGACGGACAGCTGGACGGACAACGCCAAAACAATATCCCTCCGCCTCTGGCGGGGGATAAAAACCCTCAACATTTGATTATTTATTGTGTACTGTCCAGCGGGTGATAGTGTTCGTCTAGTGTCTAATTGGCACTCTTTGTATGTGTTCAAACTGTGAAAAGATGTGACAATCACAGAAACAACAAGATGGCGCTGCCAATTAAGTGCGATAATGGATCAAAGGGCATTGACAAAAAATAACAGTTTGTATATATTTTTCGGCGTTTACTCAGATGGTCTCTCACAACAAAAAACTATACAAGTCAAGGTATTATGTTTTACTTCTATCAGTAACGATACGGATACGGTGTGTTTGATTTGAGTTTAAAAGAAATATCAACTTGTTGGCGATATAACTGTTTTAAAAATAAGAAAGAAACATTTAACCGAAATCAACAGAATTCAATGTTCTCTGCGCTACGCAGTTTGTATAAAAAAATAAATACTTGCACACTCAATACCTTGACCTTGTACATTGCCGCATAATTTTCGAAATATACATGATGGCTATATTGGAAGCATTTGTAAACGTCGTGTTAACATTAAAACATCAGAAGTGTGTTTCGGATTATAAATTATTAAATTATTATTCTCATTTGGGAATTTAACGGAACATTTATACTTATGGTATAATTGTTTTGAATTGTATATTAATTTGTTACAATGCTTTATGTGTCAAAAAAATGTTTTGATAATATAATTATGCATTTACAGCACAATTTCCAGGAGGAACACGTTTTTTACATGATGGCATATGACGCAATAAAACGTTTTTTTAAATTCGCTCATCCAATGAAAGCTGTGTTCCACATTATGCACTGTACTCTTTACACTTCTGAAAAATGGTGTAGTCATATAGTTCTGTAAATGAAATTCTCAAACATATTTACCGACATAAATGTTTAATATTATTTTTCGTAAGTGATGTTGCAATTATGTTGGATTATTTGATAATTGTGAACATTAGAAAAGCGTTATGTATACAGTTATCGATACGATTTGGTTTATATGCATGAATTGGCGAATCATCGATGTCACCGATATCCACTGCGATCACGGCGAATTGCGGCGAATTGCAGCGAATCACCACAACATTGAGGGGATTTAACGCGAAGATTATCTTGCTCTCGCGCGACGTCGGAGTGACGAGCCACGTGAAATCGCGGTGATTTTACACCCAAAAAGCAAAATGCCCGCCTTGACTCCGCAAATTAGGCAAAAATCACGGGTCGCGTAGTGTAATCATAACCTCTTCAAGAGTATTAATTTAATTCAGATTTTTTTTTATATTAAATATCATATGGTGAAAACATGAACAAACACACTTTAGTGTTTTTGCTGTGTTAATGATGTATTAAATGGAGTTAAAATAATACATTTAATTTGTTTACCTTTCAATATCTTGCAGTTGCACTTTACATCCTCAGTTCAATGCTATTTCAGTAAACTGTACAGCGTGACAAACATAATAAAGCAGAATATGCATACGTATCTGAGAATACACAGATCCACTAACATATAAATCAAATCATGTTTGTCTCTTTCCATTTTCGAACAATACTCATCTTAAATGCTTTAACTTTGTGAGTAGACTGCACTCCAATTTTTCCAACACCGGTTTCCATGACGCACAGTCACTGTGAAGATTTCAAATAAATATTATTTTGTTGTTTTTTATTTCAAACGTAGTAATTTGCGTTAATTGTCACACGCATTAATTAAATTATTCCATAATAACCATATGATATCCGTTGTTAATTTGAATCTTATTTATCATTTTCGCCACTAATCGTAAATTTCTCGTCTGCTTGCCGCCATCTTGGACGTGTGTAAAAACAGGGGGTCTCAATAGGGATACATCGACTATCGTCGGTATCCTCCGCTAGCATGAACCAATGATTTTTTTCAAACATAAATAATTGATGTAAAATGCTTGCAGGAATAATATTTAAGGTTTAAGAAGGCATTTTCTTTTTGTTTTAAAGGATTTCTTTGAAAATTATATTTTTTATGATCTTTTTGGCAGCAAAAGGGCCCTCAATCCATTTTAGGGGAAGTGGGTCGCTACACATAGCAGGGGGAATTTTCGCGGCGTTTTCCCTTTTTGGGGGATTTTTTACTTACTATCTAATTATTACATTTGTAAATGTTTGCACTATATTCATTGCTTATTTCATAATTTAGTATGTTTGACAAGATTAAATTAAAATAGAATTGAGATATAATAATGAGTAGCATGAAACAATAATTTTTTAAACATAATGTAATTGATGAAAAATGATTGCAAAAATAATATTTAGGGTCTAATAAAGCATTTTTTATTTTATTTTAATTGGTTACTCTGAAAATTCTATTTTTCATGAATTTTTTTTTGCAGCAAGGGGTTATGAAATTTAAAAAATGTTATTGGATTTTGAGACCAAAACTGGTACTATGAATATGATAATACCATGATGCACTTCACCAAAACATTTATAATTATATTGTTTATTCTTGAAAATGTATTTCCTCTATTCACTAAAAATAACACTTTTGATCAGAAGATTCATATATAATGATGTTTACTTTTATTTTCAAGAAGCATAATGCCTCTTTTTATTTGTATTCAGCCACAAGTTCTTGTCAGCCACTTCAGGGTTATATGTTGCTCTTTTACTAAATGCAAAATAATTCTACACTTTGAGACATTTCATAAAATATTTTTTGTCTTTACAACATTCAAAGGCTAATAAATTTAGATATCAAGTACTTCCATACTAACAGGACCATTCTAGGCGGGCAACCTAGCAACCTTAATTTGTTCATATCTTCCTATCAATCTGTTATATGTGTTATGAATCATTTGTTCGGAGAACATTTAATGTTAGTTATAACTTTTCAATAATTCAATGTTCAAAGTGATATTGTTATTGACCGATAAACCAACATACTGATTAAAAAGGAATATTTTATTAATTATTTGCATTTTATCTCACATGAGTAATATTTGCCTAAATGTTTTTCAAACTAGCTAAATAGAAATCTATATACAATTGACGACGTTTATCAAAAAAAAAACATTTATGAAATGGAAGTTTAAAAATAAAAACAAGATGTGTTTGTGAAACCCACTATATGATGTTTGACCTTGTAGGATGACCTTGACCTTGTGAAGGATGACCTTGACCTTTCACCACTCAAAATGTGCAGCTCAATGAGATACACATGCATGCCGAATATCAAGTTGCTATCTTCAATATTGCAAAAGTGTTCATAAAATAAGCTATTTGAGCAACATATATTTGACCTCTGACCTTGAAGGATGACCTTGACCTTTCACCACTCAAAATGTGCAGCTCCATGAGATGCACATGCATGCCAAATATCAAGTTGCTATCTTCAATATTGCAAAAGTATTTATAAAATAAGCGATTTGGGCCACATATATTTGACCTCTGACCTTGAAGGATGACCTTGACCTTGACCTTTCACCACTCAAAATGTGCAGCTCCATGAGATACACATGCATGCCAGGGGTTTTTCTGCCTATTTTGGGAAAAGGAGTCTGACCAAATTGGGAATTTTTTATCGACACACTTGTCCATTTTGGGAATTATTGCTTCGATGAAACGGCTCATTTTGGGAAAACATTGTGAATTTATCATGCTTAAATAAGTCATTGGTTTAAGAAATAAATTTGTTTTTATTTGTTATTTTGTCTTCTTTATATAAACACATGCAGTATTGGGCATGATCAACGTTTATTCAAGTACTGCAATTTTGTTTTTCAGTTACAGGTACACTCTGAGATAAGAACTGTACAGTCAAAAACTTATAGCAGATATTTTTTACCAAAACAAACACCAGTTAGTCACACAAGTTACAGCATAATTTTTCTCTGCTTTCTGTTTTTGAAAGCATCACACAGCATCCCCAATGTTTTGTCATTCAGATCTAGACCTTCAATGCAGGAAGCATCAGATGAGTAAGTTTGGTTTGTGTGAATGTGCTGCGTAATGGGGAGCACAGCAGGTTCAAGGTGCTGAATCCTCGCTCAACCACAGCAGTGCTTGTTGGTATGATACACATCAGCTGGACATTAATAATCTAAAAATAATAAGTCATAAGACACTTCTTACTAAAAAAAAAATAGTTTTTTTTAAATTAGGATTTTGTTTATAATTTCGGTTTGGGATCGGGTCCGTTTGCTTTCGGAACGCCTCCGTTTTCCGGAGGCGCAGACAGTGCTGAAAAACCCCTGCATGCCAAATATCAAGTTGCTATCTTCAATATTGCAAAAGTATTCATAAAATGAGCAATTCTGGCCACATATATTTGACCTCTGACCTTGAAGGATGACCTTGACCTTGACCTTTCACCACTCAAAATGTGCAGCTCCATGAGATGCACATGCATGCCAAATATCAAGTTGCTATCTTCAATATTGCAAAAGTATTTATAAAATAAGCGATTTGGGCCACATATATTTGACCTCTGACCTTGAAGGATGACCTTGACCTTGACCTTTCACCACTCAAAATGTGCAGCTCTATGAGATGCACATGCATGCCAAATATCAAGTTGCTATCTTCAATATCAGTGATTGTTTTTGCTCAAATTTACAGCTGATTTTCGGCTGCTTCCCAATCGCAAAAAAACACGTTTTTCCCCAAAAATCTGACCAAAATTTCCCAAAAAAGCCCATCTTCCAAAAAAAAACATTTTTTTTATTTTTTAGAAAGAAGTCTCATATAACTTAATTATGATTTCTTAAATCTAGGTCTCAACTTTATTTTTTTATTTTCAACACCTTACAATATAAATAACTTGAATTTGGTTATTTTTGTCCATAAATCATTCCCAAACTTGCCACTTTTATTGATTAAAAAAAATCCCAATTTGACCAGACTCCTTTTCTAGAAAACTCCCTTAACATGCACTTAAAAACAATATCACTTCTGTTACTTATAATCCTATTTATAATGCTTAATTTTTCCCAATTTCATGGTTTATCGCGCTATTTTTCCCAATTTCATTATATTCATATATTTTAATAATTTCGATTCTCATTTGATTAATAGGTGATTTCAAGGCTGATAAACTTGAAATATGCAAGCTATTTTTTCGTTTTGCATATGTCTGTCGATACATCTGTACAATCGGTAATTTCCGTAACCACTTGTTAAATTGTAGCAGACATAAGTTTAAATAAAAATTCTTATGTTTTACACAAATATTCTACCTCTTTCTTGCTAAAAACTAATACATGAATGATTTAAAATTAATATTGCATTGTTTTCAGCCAGGAACACTGTCTATAACCGCGAAAACAAACATACCAAACTTTTTGATTTACGATATTTACTTTCTAAATAGCTTGCATGCGGCATGGCATTGCATGTTCTGCAAGATAAATATCTCGACTTTATTCATTGGATGATTTCAGACTGTTTCATCCAATCAGAAAATAGCTTTTAAACGTAATTTAGACCCATGTTAAGCGAGATACACTACGCAACCCGTGATTTTTGCCGCGATCCCGCATCACCCCAATCGATGCAACGTGACAAATTTCGGTGATTCCGAGCAACAAGAAAATTTGGGTGATTTCTCGGCAACCGTCGCGCGATGTATCTCCCTGTTACGCAATCAGCGCGAATCACCGCAAATCACCGCGAACCGCCGTGGTTCACCTTTTTAAGAGATTTACATTAAGGGTTACACTACATTACATGTTCATGTAACATATATGTATATACTTACATTATACATTGCAATAATAAATCTTTTGTTGTTGTTGTATGCAATGGGCGTATTAGCTAAAATACTCCCGTTCCGACATGAACGTGATGAAGTAATGTCGGAAGCTTTAACGGCTCCAAATTAATATAACAGCGCAGAAGAATGATCATGCAATAATTATTTAACATAACATGTAAACATTATTTAACTATATGCATTAGCAGAATGTTTATTAAAACTTACAATCAATTATATTCCAGGCCCGAATACACTACCACTGTTCAAATTCCATATTGTTGAAATATACATGTAGCGTAGCACTGTGTAAATTGAAAGTTGCACAGTGTTTCGTCATTGGTCGGTTATAAATACCTTGTTTCTCTACATGGTATTTGATTTCGACGAAACTAATAATTTTGGTAATTTACGAGAAATATGATATAAGTTTTCCATTTAAACTTTGATCTTACCGTGTGTGTTTATTGACGTTATTAATTATGTTAATACTTATTTTTGCATTTCATTAAGAATTATAACGTGTAGACCTTTTGTTAACAGTGTTTAGCAAAATATTCGCGCCTTAAGACACGGAAAATTGTTTAAGTAACACTTTCATTTAAAGGTTAAATGTAATTGGCAGATTACATCTAATTATTTGGACTAAAATATGCTTTACTTATTTATTTTCTGTTTCAGGCTCCAATGCGGATAACTCGTGTTACTCGCGTTACTTTCCGAGCGTTGTACATACATTCACAATGCTTGATAAGCCGGAAATCGGAAATACATTACTGTTCTATTTTTAAGTAAATGTTATTATGACATCGTGCTATATAATTTGTTGTTATTACATCATTGCCTATATATTAAAGCCGTTAAACATTGTGTTTGTTTTGCTGAAAAAAAAACACGAGTATATCAATGTAGCACTTAGCGTTCGCAGAGTTTAATAAATTTATGATGATGTATAATGTACATGCATTTCTCTGGGTTTTCACGCCAAAAACAAAAACCCTAAACATTTAATTATTTAGTGTGTACTGTCCAGCGGGTGATAGTGTTTGTTCAAGTGTCTAATTGGCACTCTTTGTACGTGTTCAAACTGTGAAAAGATGTGACAATCACAGAAACAACAGGATGGCGCTGCCAATTAAGTGCGATAATGGATCAAAGGGCATTGACAAAAAAATAACAGTTTGGATATATTTTTCGGCGTTTACTCAGATGGTCTCTCACAACAAAAAAACTATACAAGTCAAGGTATTATGTCTTACTTCTATCAGTAACGATACGGATACGGCGTGTTTGATTTGAATGACTTTAAAAGAAATATCAAATTGTTGGCGATATAACTGTTTTAAAAATACCAAAGAAACATTTAACCGAAATCAACAGAATGGGGAACTTTAGTGGATTATCTTCCCCTGTCTAGCAGGTGCCCGTAAAGGTGGCGCTGTTGTCGAATAGGTCTATGGTTCTTTCCAATTGTTTACTTCCGCATATTTTGACAAGCGATTAACCGAGTTAGACACAATCTTTTACAATAATTTTATGATAGTTTATACGATAAGTCTTAAACTATGGCTTCACAATTTAGCAGTTTATCTTCAGGACAACTTCGCACAGAATTAAGAAAGAGAAATGCAAAGTTATCTGGACGAAAAAAGGAATTAATCGAGAGGTAATGTGAAACCATTTTTTAATTTGATTCATGTCGTGAAAATTCCTGCGCGGTCTTTTCTAAAAACCAAATCAGTTTAAAGGCTTTAAAAACATACATACAGGATTCATTCTTTTATTATTTACATCACTGTTTGAAAGGTTTATTGTTAAATATCTTATTTACAAGTTAATGTAAATTCTGTTAAAAGGTTGGGTGGGGAAATGTACATGTATACTTCTGTTGTTTTTTAGAAGACAAAACTTTTTACAACAGCACCCACCCATGTTCTTTATTAAATTTAGGGGACTCTATGAATGTGTAGGGGTCTATGCTGAGTATGTATTACTCTTTGTTCTGACGCATAAGTTTTTGTTTATACAAGTTTTTTTTAATGTTTACTGAAAGTGAAAAATTGTTGTATGTTCATATTTGATCTTTCAGACTTGAAGCATATGATCGCAATCAGAACTTTAACAACTGCGAGGAGCTTATGCCAGAGTTTCGAATGCAAATTCCAGCCACCAGTTGCTACAAAGATGTCAACACCGACATGAAGATGGCCTCGTTTGACCGTGAGAAGGCGAATGCATATATGGAACGGTTTGGAGTTGAGTTCGACCAAGTGGTGACTTCTTTGTATGGCGACAAGTTCTTGTTGTACCTTAGGATGTTTTCTTCAGAAAAGTTGTGCTATGTAAAAAGTTCATGTAGGGCAGAAATGAAAAAGAAAATTGATTATGTCGTTGACATTACATTCACCAAACATGGCTTTGTGCATGAGGCACAGTGTGAATGTGGTGCTGGTGAAGGTCCGTTCGGACATTGTAAACATATAAGGACTGTTCTGTATGCGTGTGTGAAATTTGTTCAATCCGGAGAAGTTAAGGTGGATTCATCTTGTACCCAACAGCTTCAGTCTTTCCACAAATCGAAGAAACACACAGGATCCCCGGTAAAGGCTCGAGACCTCAAGATAGGTGGAGCTGAGATTTGTAATATTGCAGACTTTGACCCCAGGCCTAGTCAGTTTAGAAATGCTGCCAATTACAAAGACCATTTCTACAACACATGTATGAATTTTGCTACAATATCAAAAACTCCAATTTTTCAAACTTTCGAGCCAGCAAATATGTACGCTTATAGCAATGATCACGACTATTTCAGTACGTCACATGAACAGAACTTTCTAAACCTCAACAAAATTACCAAAATAACATCAGAAGAGTGTGAATGTATTGAAGAACAGACGAGGGGACAAAATACCAATGATCGATGGCATGAGGAGCGTGGAAAGCGCATTCAGTCCTCAAACTACCACCGAATCTGTGCTGCGACAGAAAAGACAAGTTTAGTTGGATTGGCCTCAACAATAGTGCAGGGACAAGTTGTGAGGCAAAATGAAGCGATGCGACATGGATGCAAGTATGAAAAAACTGCGATACACATTTATGAGAGTGCAAGGAATGTTAAAGTCAAGTCTTGTGGCATAACGGTTTCATGGACACACCCATTTCTAGGGGCATCTCCAGATGGAATTGTAAATAAAGACTTGATAGTTGAGGTGAAATGCCCATTCAGTGCTATAAATAAAGAGATTTCCTCAGTGACAGTGCCATATCTTAAGGATGTGAACGGTAAACTAAAATTGAGTGCAAAACATCCTTATTATTATCAGATTCAGGGCCAGTTGTTTTGTTCGGAACGCAAGTACTGTGACCTGATCGTTTATACATTGACTGACATAAAGTACATAAGGGTACACAAAAATGAGGACTTCATTTCACAGATGCTGTTAAAACTTGAACATTTCTTTGAGAATTATTTTAAGACTGAATTGTTGAAAAAGTTGTATTACAAGGATGTTTAAAATAAGTTCCCTGCATGTGTAAATACTTTTGTTACCATGTTTCTTGTAGTTCCTGGTTTGGTTCTAAAATATTTGTTTGACTATTATATGTGTTACACAATGCATTGTATTAGAAATAAATATTTGTTTTTAAAAATTTGTTTTTTCAACAGTTCGCTTCTAAAAACCATATTGTCAGGATTATTATTTTATGATGATGAGAGAATTGTATACTTGTAAAGTGGAACCCGTCTCATGAACTGACTAATATTACTACTCGTGAACACCTTGAAATTGGGAAAAATGCGTCGTGAACTCTTCGAATTAGGAAATTAGCGTATTTGTTTTTTTGCTTACATATACCTTAAAATTAAAAATAACTGTACCAAGTTGTTAATATTATATTTACTTTAAGGTTCTAGCCATAGAGCGCCATAAGTTAATTAATTTAAGTTCATTAATCCTTACGGCGCGGCAACCAAAATTTTAAGGCCTTTGCAAACAGTTTGGATCCATATGAGACGCCACAGAACGTGGCGTCTCATCAGGATCCAAACTGTTTGCTATTCTGATAGTATTCTTTGAAAAAAAATCGAAAAATGCAAATTTTATAAATTCAGCAGACGACATTTTAGCAGATGAAAATTTTTCCAGCAAGCAAAGGGTTAAAATCAAACAATGTAACCTTCATTTGGGAAATATGTAATTTTCCCTAGATTGGGAAAGTGCTGTTTGAGTTACTTTACAAAGGAGCGTCGACTCACATACCGTTAATCATTTCAGGTCAAAACTGTTCTTAGCCTTGACAGTTCACATACATTTTGGCTTTTTAAAAGATGGGAAAGTAACAAAACACTATTTTAGAACTTTATTAAGCAATCACATGTAATACATCAACCTAAACTTAAGAAATGAAAACTATAAAAAAAAACAGTCTTCCAATCACATGTCCATTAGCTTAATTACTCTCATTACATGTACTTCTTAACACTCATAACCAGAGCGCACATCTGACATATTTTTTGCAGAATGTTTATTGACAATACAAATTTGACATTTTAATCCTCTTAGCTGCATACAAAACTTTGATTGTAGCTATTCTTTAAGCATATGTAGACACTATGCCATTCCTGAAATTACATAGCATGAAACAAACAAAAATTATCTCTGATGACAACTTAGTCTCTGTGCTAGTCAAAGGTTCAGTTAAAATTTTGTATGTTTTTCCTAGCCCAATAATTCTTTCTACATGAACACGTTTTACTTGAAATTTTTCTATCTTTAATAGCAGTTTCATTCGAAATTCTATTTTGCTTCTTAAATAAGGTTGGTATATTGATATGCACATCATGTGGTGCAAAAATGTCCTGCACATTGAAACCTTTATCAGCCATTATACTGTCACTTTTGGAACAAAGCCTGGTCAGTGAACTCCGTTCAACTATTTGCCTATCACTTGTAGCACCCCCATAGGCTGGAGACACATAAGAAATAAGACCGCCAGGGGTACTGCCAACCAAAACCTTACCTGTATTTCGGTTCTTGTAAGTCGAAAAAGTGGCTTGTTGAGCTGTTGGATTCTTTGGCTTTTTAATTGGGCACTCAGTACCATCAATTATAACCCGTGTTTTGGGGTACAGTCTCTTGAAGCTGCTTGGAGCAAAATAGTGGACTAAAGTTTGTGATGGCCAAATGTTAATTTCTTTCCACTGTTTTTCCATGAACAAGACCCACGTAATAAAAATGTTTGACACAACACTTTCCGAAACATTAAATAATCGCGACAGTTCAAAGTTTGTCATGTGTCGCCTTAATTTAATCAACGTAATAAAAAATTGATCAGCAACACTTATACTTGTTATAGAATGATACACACTAATTAAGATGGTATGCTGCTGGTCCGAGTGTGTTCAAAACAAAAAAGAACTTCATGTAATTTTCGAGTCCAGTGTAGAAATGAACAGCAGCTTCATCATCCTCGAACTTGTTGATGCTAAATGCAAGTGTAGTTGTTGTTTGTATTGCGGCATCTTCCGTTTCACACTCTGTTTGTACAAATGAGTCCATAAATGTCACCTTTTCATCTGTGATCGAGATTATTTGCTCGACACATTCCTGCTGTGTCACAACTTCTTCGCTAGCACCCACATCGATATCAGTGGTAACAATGTCAATTTTTGTGGCAATGTACTCTGGTTCAAAGCTTGTGTTTTCACCAGACTGTTCCATATTTGTTACATCTTCAAACAGCTTACGTTTCCGGTTTTCTCTTTCTAGACGACGTTCCTTTCTCTCCTGGCTCTTAGCAACAGTCGCCTTGTTCGTCCAGGAAAAAATACTAGGGACAGCTGTTTTTCGCAATGCCCGCTTACGTCTTTCATTTCCTGGAAAAAAAGTATGCCATAAACAAATGCATGTATGAATTTGCTGCAGATTTTGTTAATGGATTACAGAATGAGTAAACAGAAAAAAGTCTGCCTTATTACACCAAAATATAGTGTTAATTTATTACCAGCAATATGTCAATATCACATAATGCATATTAAATAAATCAACAAAATAACATTGTGTAGCAGTACTGTCATTGGTGATAGAAAATATATGAAAAATAAGCCTGGAAACAAATACATTTAGACTTTTAGTATATACATGTACACGTTCACCATGTCCATACACTTAAAATGATATATTTGCCACGATTATCTAATGGAGAGAAAACACAAATTCAGCATTATAAGCGTAATATGTTTTTGCATTTGTGATGTTTTTCAACATAAATTAATCAAACAACCTACCTGCATATGTTATTGTGTGGTAATCATCTTCGGTGAAGTGGTTTTCACACACGTACGAGTATTCGGATGGAGTCCAGATTTCGAACTTTGTTTTCACCCGTCGAATAGCTTGTACCCATGCTGCTTGACGTTGTTTGTCTTTCGGGAACTTGTGTCGACCTTTTCGTGAACAAAAGGGAACGCAACACATGGTTTGAGGCATTATTTTATGTTTCTATTGTCAAGCTGTCAAACGCTTCGCTGAATAACAATGGCGATAATTTTATGATAAAATCCGAACATATCCGCATAGATGAACCTACTCGACCAGAGCGCCACCTATATCGGAAAACAGGGGACATTACTCACTAAAGTCGCTCATTCAATGTTCTCTGCGCTACACAGTTTGTATAAAAAAATCAATACTTGCACACTCGTATACCTTGACGTTGTGCATTGCCGCATAATTTTCGCGCTCTTTTGTCGGGAAATATACATGACGACTATATTGAAAGCATTTGTAAACGTCGTGTTAACATTAAAACATCGGAAGTGTGTTTCGGATTATAAATTTGTATTCTCATTTGGGAACTTAACGGAACATTTATACTTATGGTATATTTGTTTTGAATTGTATATTAATTTGTTACAACGCTTTACGTGTGAAAAAAATGTTTTGATAATATTATGCATTAATAGCACAATTCCCAGGAGGAAAACGTTTTTTACATGAAGGCGTATGACGCAATAAAACGTTTTTTTTGTAAGATCGTATTGTATCAATCTAAATTTAAATACGTTTGTCCAATGAAAGCTGTGTCCCACATTATGCGCTGTACTCTTTACACTTCTGAAAAATGGCGTAGTCATATGGTTGTTTTAATGAAATGCTCAAACATATTTACCGACATAAATGTTCAAGATTATTTTTTTGATGTTGGATTATCGGATAATTGTGAACATTAGAAGCGTTATGTACATGTATAAAGTTATCGATACGATTCGGTTTCTATGCATGAATTGGCGAGTCATCGTTGTCACTGCGATCAGGGCGAATGGCAGCGAATCACCACAACATTGAGGGGATTTAGCGCGAAGATTATCTTGCTGTCGCGCGACGTCGGAGTGACGAGTCACGTGAAATCGCGGTGATTTTCCACCCAAAAAGCAAAATGCCCGCCTTGACTTAGCAAATTAGGCAAAAATCACGGGTCGCGTAGTGTAATTAAGTACCACTTTTTATACACTGCCAAATTGTGACATAACGAGTTGCCTCCCTTGTTGGTTCATGCTACCTCCGCAATATAGAGATATGAGGATAGCAGCAATAAATTGTATTCGGCAACATTTGCGAACAATACGTTAGTCAGTTGTTGTTCGGCGACGACTCGGACAAGCTTGATAAGCACTCGTACGATATTATTGCTAAATGACATTGTAATCTTATTGGCTTTATTGGAAAAATTTAGTTATTTTTGGGGAAATTTTGGTCAGATTTTTGGGAAAAAAAGTAAATTTTAAGCAATTGGGAAGCAGCCGAATATTGGCGGTAATTTTGGGCAAAAAAAATCACTGAGCTGGTAAACAGATGGCCGTAAAACAGTGACCGTTGTTTCGCGTCGAGTTCTTTCTTGCAAAACGCATGACCTATCTTTTTTATTGTTTAAATCATTGCGGCTTGGAATGCTCTTTAAGAAAAGGTATGTTTATATGGGTCTCTATTTGCGAAAGTTTGACTTTATTTTTTGTTAAAGTTATTGCTTTTACATTGAATTTGTGATGAAAATCTTTTAGTATATTGTGACCTTTAGAAATTCACGGTCTTGCAATTCTCACGCTTCACCGGTTATCTATTTTGCTGCAATTTCTAACAAATTAAAATAAAACAAGGAAGTAGCAACTGTCATAAACTCATCACTCACCTTTCTATTGATTTATCCGTTCATTTATCAACCGTAAAATGCACGTATTATTAACACTAAACGAGTTATTTCGCACAATGATTTCCCACTCATCGTCAGCGCCATTTTGAAAAATTCGACAGGTTATATTACACTAATTCCATTTCCCACAGGGTCCCATTATAAAACTGCCAACTTTCAAAGCATTTTTCTTGTATCTCCTATATATAAAAAAATTGTTCAAGACTGGTATCATTTTAAAGATAAAACTGTCCTCTTTCAATAAATGCAGTCAAAAATATATGGTCTCTCAACTTCTAAGAAATTAAAATTCGCCCAAAGGAAAGCACCCTTGGAAAATAGAGTTTTGAAGGTGAAATTTCGACAAAAGCGCCGCACTTCAATCAGCGCACCCCAACCATTCATCTTTCAACGTGATCCCCACTGAAATGCGCCAAAAATGTTGCAAACACACATAGGATGCAGGAATAAATTACACAAAGCATGGGTGCGATCGCTAAATCGCTTTTAATACCGAAGAGAAAAGGAACTCTTTTGAAAAAGGAACTACAATTTTGTAAATTGGTTGCATGTCAATGAAATATATAGAGAATACTAGGTTAGCGTTGAATAGCGAGAAGTTGCGAGGCTTAGAACACCGAGAGCGCGAGCCTCTGGCTAGCAAAATATTATTTTATTCAACGAATTCAATAACTTTAGTATGGAACTTAATTTAATGTTCTAAAACATTTGTTCATGATTATTAAATACATGTGGGTTTTTGTTTGTTTGTGAAAAATAGTTGTTGGTTCTATTGTTTTAGACTAAAAATAACGAAATACAGAATGCAAATTTTATTTTAAATTGGTTTGAACAAACATAGTAAACATTAATGACGTAAAGATATTGACCGACAACATAATATCGGACATAGAGGATTTTACATGTTTTTTTTTTTCATATTGAATTTATTAAACGAGTTCGATACACTGATAAATTGATTGCGAGGCTCTGCCGAGCATTTTATAATTTTATTCAACGAGTTTATTAAATTCAATGTCAAAAGACACTCATGTATTATTCTTTTTATCACATGTTCAATCTTATTGCTTATAAATATTGACATTAAGTCTTTCTTTTCCCTATATTAACGCGGCAAATTGAATCGACGTCCGTGCACTAAGAGAGACGTCACGTAAAAGTGTTATGACACGAGTTTATTATGAAAAAAAACGTAATGACTATTAAACTCCCACGACGTCAAGCATGTGATAAAATACAATATCGGAGACGTAACGAAACGCATGATGAACGTTTATTAAGAATAAGATACTGTTTTATCAATAAAAAGATAGAAGCTAGCATCTATTTATTAGATTTTCATACCTCTTTGTAGAGGAGTTCTTGGAGAATATTCGACTGGGCTTAATTTACTTATTTTAACTTCTTTAAAGACATGCTTCATTTCTTTTCACTACCGTAACAACTGGTCACTACCGTAACATTAACTTGACTTCCGTATAGGCATCAGTTTAACTGAATAGTGACAAATGTTTGCATACATCACCTCGAAAAGTAATTGACTTCAATAAACAAAGTCATATGTAAGTATATGCCAAAGTGTGACCGGTGCTTTGCAATATATGGAATTTTAAAGAAAATTTTAAAGACAGACTTTTTCACTTATTGTACATTGTTGTCATTAAATGGTTAGATTTTCAAGTTTTAATAATAATCTGGTTGAAGTAAGGTATAGACAAAAAGTACTTAAGACGTTAATTGGACTGATATCAAACATCGATATGAAAACAATTATTATTGCAAATACATATGAATTTTAATTAATGTTACGGAAGTGACAAAATGTAAACATTACTGTGAATTTATTTGATAGTCAGCAATAATATTGAAATGTTATCGTTGCAGTTGTTATTTTACCACAGATAAAGAGTACACATATTAAATAACACAAATAAATTTATTACTTCTAAAACTTGGATTTTTATGCCCCCGGATTGAATGATCGGGGATTATGTTGTTTTTGGCCTGTCTGTCTGTCATTCTGTACGTCATTCTGTCCTTAAACTTTACCTTTGTCGTAAATTTTGCAATATTGAAGATAGCAACTTGATAGTTGGCATGCATGTGTATCTCATGGAGCTGCACATTTTGAGTGATGAAAGGTCAATGCCAATGTCATCCTTCAAGGTCAAATGTCAAATATATGGCTTCAAAGAGGCGCAATAGGGGGCATTGTGTTTCACAAACAAAGCTCTTGTTCCTTTGTTATGTTTAAAAAAGGACATTTTCTGTAGAATGGCTCTTAAATGTAGTCACTTTCATTATCAATGCATACAGGCACACATATTTAAATGCAAAAGAATAACACTAGTGGTGTCAATAGACTCAATACACAACAAACACAGTATAATACATGCAAACAAAGATGACATGATATATAAAATCATAATAACAATTAACAAAAATATTAACCATAAAAGAGAGTGGGTGTCACTGTTTATTTAAAATCAATCCTAAAAGTTTGAAAAGATTTCAGTATTATAAAAGGAACTAAAAGCAATAATCAAATAATAACTCGTACTATTCATGTATTTAATTACATCTTATTAACAAACACTTGACAAATGTCATTTTATTACGCATACAACAATACAAGCATTGATGGAATTGCCTAAAATTCCTTATTTTTTATCAATGATCACATTTGTGAATTTAGGCTATAAGATTGTGGAAAAAGAATAGATTATGTGTGTGCGCACATGAACCGCACACAAATAGGCAAAACAAAACAATTTATTAGGGGTACAACTGACTTCCTGGATATCTTCTCACTGAAATAATGCAGTAGGTGGTTTTCAAATGGAAAACCATTTTGTTGAAAAGCGGGTGTATTACGTTCTGGGTTTGGGCAAGCAGAACAGTGCAGGAATGAAACAACTTAACTTTTTCTGTAGAATTAATGGTCACGAATAATCACTTTTGCACATTTGAACTCTTCATGATTTTACTCAAGGACTGAATTTTTCATGCTTGTTGTTGACACTTTACTGAACATGGGGAAAGAATGTCTTGTCCCTTTATTGGGAGTTGGTGTTGGTTTTAGCTCACCTAAGCACAATCTGCTAATGGTGAGCTTTTATGGTCGCGTTTTGTCCGTTGTGCGTCGTGCGGCATCAACAGTTGCCTTGTTAACACTATAGAGGACACATTTATAGTATATTCTTAATGAAATTTGGCCAGATCATTTGTCTCTGCGATATCTTGGACGAGTTCGAAAATGGTTACAGTTGCTTGAAAAACATTGCCGTCAGGGGGCGGGCCATTTTTCCTAATATGACTATATATTTCTATAGTAAAACCTTGTTAACACTATAGAGGCCACATTAATTGTCTGATTTTTATGAACTTTCGTCAGAAGATTTGTCCAAATGATATTTTGGACGAGTTCGAAAATGATTCCGGTTGGTTGAAAAACAGGACCCCCAGGGGGCGGAGCATTTTTCGTTATATGGCTAATTGTGAAACCTTATTAACACTCTAGAGGCCACATTAATTGTCGAATCATCATGAAACTTGGTCACAATATTTGTCCCAATGATATCTTGGACGAGTTCGAATCTTCCAGTTGGCTGAAAAACATGGCCACCAGCGGGGTGTTTTTCCTTAAATGACTATATATGGCTATTATAAAACCTTGTTTAAACTCTTCAAGCCACATTCATCGTCCGGTCTTCATGAAAAATGGTCACAATATTTGTCCCAATGATATCTTGGACGAGTTCGAATCTTCCAGTTGGCTGAAAAACATGGCCACCAGCGGGGTGTTTTTCCTTAAATGGCTATATATGGCTATTATAAAACCTTGTTTAAACTCTTCAAGCCACATTCATCGTCCGGTCTTCATGAAACTTGGTCACAATATTTGTCCCAATGATATCTTGAACGAGTTCGAAAATGGTTCAAGTTGCAAACCATATGGCGGGGCATTTTTCCTAATATGGCTTTATTTAAACCATGTTTACACCAAAGAGGCCAAATGTATGGTCCGATCTTCATCAAACTTGGCAGAACATACGTCTCAATGACATCTTTACTGAGTTCCAAAATGATTCTGGTCTGTTGAAAAATATTGCAACCAGAGTCGAGGCCTTTTGCCTTATATGGCTACATATGGCTATAGTAAAACATTGTTTACACTCTAGATGCCACATATATTGTCCCATTTTCATGAATCTTACTCAGAAGATCTGTCTCAATAATATCTTGGACGAATTGGTTGAAAAACATGGCCACCAGGGGGCGGGCTTTTTCCGTATATGGCTATAGTAAAAACGTGTTAACACTCTAAAAATTATTTTTATTGTCCAATCGTTTTGAAACTTGGTCAGAACATTTGTTCTAATGCTTTCTTGGATGAGTTCGAAAATGGTTCCGGTTTCTTGAAAAATATGGCCTCAATGGGGCGGGCACTTTTTTCTATGGCTTTATACTACTTTAGTTAAACGTTGTTAACACTCTAGAGGCCACATTCATTGTCCGACCTTAATGAAACTTTGTCACAAGATTTGTCCCAATGATATCTTGGACGAGTTTGAAAATAGTTCCGGTTGGTTGAAAAACATGACCGCCAGGAGATGGGGGGCTGAGCATTTTTCCTTTTATGGCTATAGTAAAAACTTGTTAACACTCGTAAAGTCACATTTATTGTCAAATCTTCATAATACTTGGTCAGAAATGTTGCTGTAATGCTATCTTGAATCAGTTAAATCATAGTTCCTGTCTGTTGAAAAACATAGCCGCCAGGGATCGGGGAATGTATCCTAATATGCTATTGTAAAACCTTGTTAGCACTCTAAAAGTTACGTTTATAGTTTACTCTGCATGAAACCTGGTCAGAAGATTTGTTCTAATGATAACTGGGGCTGCATTGAGAAGGTCAGTTCCTTTGTATCTCAGCTGAGCGACTTTGGGACTTTCAGGCCCTCTAGTTTTGAATAAATGTCCAGGATGTTTCCAGAAAATACACATCATAGCATATCATCTAGAACTGACAGTGCCATGGGAAGAGCGAATGGAGGAAGAACACGAGAGAAAGAAGGTCAACTACCAGCCACTACTTGATGCTTGCCAACGACAAGGATGAGATAATTGAAACCTCCCATTGGAGGTTGACAGTCGGGGCTTCGCAGGGCATTCAGTCGTGAAGGCCTACAGAGTACTTAGCAAGGAGACGGGCAATAGCAGATGTCTGCAGGCAAGCACAATCAGCTTCAAAATGGTTATGGCAGTTGAGAGAGCAGCAGTGGACAGCTTATCAGTGTCTGGTCGAGGTTTGACTTGTCCTGTGACTTGTACTTAAATTAATCCTCTCCTCTCAGGTATGTCTGACTAACCATTTAACAGAATTAAGCCATCTCTCTCTCTATATATATATACCGAATTTACTGGTAGAAACCACATTAAGCGATAGTTCGCCTGTCAACTTTATATAGATCTTAATACTGGCTACATATCTTACCTAAGACAGGACAAACTAGCAAAATCGGGAACTGGCTACTTACTTTATTGCGCTCTCGCCGGTAAAATTGATGTTGACATATGATGTTCATTATACGACTATTTTATACTACGTCATAAGCGAGATACTAAGCGAGGAACTCATATTCTCATCTGGTAACGATCAAAAAGCAATTAGCGTGGGCAACTTAATTACAGTTCATTAAGTCCAACCTGTGTTAGCGGTCACCTCTATTAAGCAAAAACCTTTCATAAGCAGGCATTATTTTAATATCCGAAATGACCTTTTATAGTGCAAATGCACCTCTATTAAGAAGCCACCTGCTGTAAGTGGTCAGTTCTGCTGCCTCCCATATGTGGTCGCTTAACACAGATTCAACTGTTTATGCATTGTTGTGTACACCCTATATTAAATAATACGTGACACGTTTAAGTCCATTTAAATTCTTGAAATACAGCACTTAAAGTAGTTATTCTAAAATGCGCATTTTAATTGATGTGTCACTTTGAATGTTTTGATCATGTGACTTAAAATCACATTATTTGGTACGGACTTCTTTCCGAGCCGAACACAGAGGTGAATGTTATGTTACCATCGTGCAAGAGATTGCTTTAGAGAGCACATCGTTTACAAATTAGAAGGCATCAGATGTCAAGAGGAGCGCGGTGTCGTATTACGTCAAAGTCGAATAATGTTTACTCTTACTGACGTATGTAGATCATATCGTTTGATTATTTCTGATTAAACTTCTTTTCGCATTATGAATCTTGTTTTTAGCTATAATATTTTAATTGTAATTGGCTTTTTGATTTTTATCCAATTTAAACAAATTAACTTTTACTTTTGTGTGGGGCTATAGATGGGCATAGACAACCAAGCTTTGTACATAATTCCCTCCTCTTACAACCTTATTCCTGCTTCTGACGATAATCTGAATGATAAACTCAATTTAACTATCTCTAAAGCTTTTTGATAAAGCAAGATATGTACTTTATACTTGATCTGGTTTCATTTTATCGGGTCTGGTTATTCTGAATCCAGAACTTATATTAATCAAATATATAGCGAACATTGAATACACGATTGCATATTGGGTTTTTGAATTTTAGCGAATACCGAGCCAAATTCGAACTTGAACGAATATCATGCCAAGGTCGAATAATCATCTGTTAATTGGACATTTGAACTTAAGCACATATCAGGCCATAGACGAATACATAGCTTGCTATCGGACATTCGAACTTGAGCAAATATCAAGCTAAGTTCGGATACCATGCTGGGTATTGGCTATTCAAACTATTGCAAATATTGAGCCAAGGTCGTATACCCAGCTGGGTATTGAAGTGGAAGAAACTTCCTGTTCGGGGAAATTAGGGGAATCCCCATATTGGTTTCCTGATCGGGAAACTCATGGACAAACTTTGCATTTTTATTCTCGATCGGGACATAAAAAAGCAATTTTATTGTGGGTTCAGAAAATGGGCTTGGGGTAAACTTTAATATACAAAAAATCAACACTTTCTTTCTGTAGAGGACTTACATATCTAATTTTTTACCGTGCAAATTGTTTTTAAGGACCTGGTTTTCTTTCAATATAGTTCAAAACTTTGTATAATCTACGTAAACATGGTAAAATCAATGGTTTCCGGAATTAGAAAACCAAATTTCCCTATCGGGAAACTATCGGAATTGACAGTTTCAGTGGTTTCCTGATTGGGAAAAATAGTTTCCTAATCAGGAAAAAGTACATATGTATCCAGTCAATGTATACATGCATAATTTCTAGACATAAACACAAACATGGCATCAAAAGTTGAAGGCGGCCAATTTCCTTAACAATGTGACACCAGCTCTATGCATACATACTGGAAAATTTAGCCTACTCAGAAAATTGTCCAAACAACTAACATCAGAAAAGAACGAAAGTCCATTAGTACAACTAAAAATTATTAAAAAAAACACGATATGTTTGTGAAACACTATGTCCCCATATATTTAGTATTTGACCTTGAAGGATGACCTTGACCTTGACCTTTCACTTCTCAAAATGTGCAGCTCCATGAGATACACATGCATGCCAAATATCAAGTTGCTATCTTCAATATTGCAAAAGTGTACATTAAATGAGCGATTTTGACCCATATATATGACCTTTGACCTTGAAGGATGACATTGACCTTGACCTTTCAGCACTGAAAATGTGCAGCTCCATGAGATACACATGCATGCCATATATGAAGTTGTGTAAATATCTTCAATATTGCAAAAGTTATGGCAAATGTTAAAGTTTGACGCAAACAAACAAACACACACACAAACAAAAAAGCAACAAACCAACAGACAGGGCAAAAACAATATGTCCCCCAATATAGTGGTCGGGGACATAAAAATAGTTCGAAGTCGTATTAACGCAAATAAAGGCGTAACTACGATAACAAACACGTAATAACGCAAATAAAGGCGTAACTACGATAACAAGCACGTAATAACGCAAAGAAATGCAATATAATGCTAATAAACGCGTAATAACGCAAAAAGGCGTAAAAACGCCAAACTGAAAGGCGTACAAACGCTTAAAAGGCGTAATAACGCTAGAACGCTAAAACTGGTGCTATAACGCCAAACTAAAAGGCGAACAAATGATAAAAAAGGCGTAATAACGCAAACTTCAAGGCGTACAAACGCTTAAAAAGGCGTTATAACGCCAATTTCAAAAGCGTACAAACGCTTTAAAAAGTTGTAATAAAGCCTTTTGTACAATATAAAGTGATGGCATCTTTGAAGACATTAAATCAAACCAAAACGTTATGGATACAGTTGACTTTATTGTTTTGGTAAAGACAAGTTATGTCTGTCTAGAAATCGTCTCTATAAGCCAGAATAGGCAACAGACATGTGTACGGAATCCTGGTAGTACAAACCGCTATGAATGGGTTGATTTTATGCCTATTGCTTAAAAGTACGACGATGCTGTTAGTGGAACCATCCACATAGCAAGGCGACAGTACGTTAAATGAAGTCAAATGATCACATGTACACGTTTAAATCATATTTTTTACTAATGACTGAGATATTCATGTTTGCAAAGTGTTGCGTTAGAAGAGTTTCCAAGTGTATGTTTACGACAGCTAATTCTATTAGGATTAAATCGTCTACAACGATATGTGTGACTAAATATTCTGACGTGTAAAAACACTTTATTTTCTGTGACGTATCTTTCTTTTTTGCCCACTGTTAATAAATTCAAATAATTTTAACAATAATTATGATACCTTTGCAATGTATAAATATATGTCATATAATAGCTATGTTCCTGGATGAGTGATTTAGAAATATAAATAGTGTTTCTTTAATTGGGCGTAGCTCTTTTACATCGCGTATAACGTAGATGACTTGCGACAATTTATGCAGCAGGAGCATTGAACACTAATTGAATACGGAAAACACGTGGTGATTAATATTAATATAAGACACGCATAATCGAGCTAGCAGTTACACAGTTTTTGTTTTTAATGCTATTGGGTTGTTGTTGTCGTTTTGCAAAAAGGGTCCTTAAATATGTTTACATGTTAAATGCATCAAGATACTAAAGTGCCTACATTTACATGCTGAAAATGTGTTTGTTAAGTATCAATCATCTAGCAAAACTAATATAGATTTACGTGTTACACAGTTTTACAGTCCTTTTTTGCTAAATATGGGCCATAACTGTGCATACGTAAACATGATCCAAAATATCCGGATGCGCAAGTGCACATGCTGGTTAATATATGTTTATACAGTTTCATCGCTCAAGCAGCATTACGTATCGTACTACGAGTGACACAAGTTAAAACTGTATTTTAACTGAAAATGTGTCATCTCTGGTTATGTTGAACAAGAAATACATTTGAAAAAAGATATTTTGCGTATATCTTGATTTCACAAATTTATGTTTAAACTGTACGTTTCTAAATAATTAAATTGATGACAAAGATGTAATTTTCGTTTTTTTCAGTTGTAATTTGCATTCATCACATACAAATAAACTTGTATATTTCATTTCGGTTTATGAATGAAAACAATCTAGCCATGATGCTTAAGATTGAAAATTGAAATCAAGCTGTCTTACTAATTGCAAACGGGCAAATGTACGCAATCCTGATATGGATATTGCATATGAACGGGTTGATCTTAAACGCAATACTCGATATTAGTACGATGCAAACGCGCAATCACGATGATAGTTATCGCCATCGTACTGTCGCTTTCCGGTGTGGATGGTTACAATAACAGCATCGTCGCACTATCGAGTATTCCGTATAAAACCAATCCATTCATAGGGGATGACAATAAGTTGAATCTGTACAAATGTCGGTTGCCTATGCTGACTTTCAGGGACGATTTCCAGAAAGACTGAAATTGTCTTTACAAATTCAATAAACTCAAATGTACTCATAACGTAGAAGCGAAGCCGTTTTTGGTCATCAATGACTGATATCAACCAAAAAATATTCAATGAAATCACGAACAATTAAGTTTTTAAAACAATTAAAAAACAAACATGTGTATTGAACAATCGATTACGCTCCACAAAATCTATTTTAGCCCTGCATAAAATGCACTTAAATGGTTTTAAATTGTTTGAGAATCAAACCAATTGCCTTTACTACACAAATACCGGTATTAAATTATTCTGTTTTTACGCTATTGTGTTCTCAAATTTATTAAAACAGACATGATATGGTCGTTTTATAGTTTGTGGCTTATTAGTTTTACGGCTATCGTTGACAAAATATCCGTTTACTTGAACAATCTCTGCAGTGTAATCTCCAAAACGACAGTGAGTACACAGACAAGTTAAGCGCCTATGGATTTGTAATATTGTTGCTTAGATTATGTGCTGCAAGAAACATTCGTACTATTTAATGTTTTTGAAAAGCAAAAACAAAAAAACAAATACCCGTTCTGTCGTTATAGACACCATTTTATTCCGTTGAAGTACCACAACAATGTACCACGTGATCATAGATCCCTGGCACTTGTCGTAAATATGCTCTCCTCATCATTGAAGTTAATACACGTTTCTAATTGTTAATGCTTTTTTAATCCAAAAATGACTTTACATTTGTAGTAATTAATATTTTACTCTCTTAGCGTCGTTACATTTAATATGGTTAACACATATATTTTACCTAATAGTTACTTTCTGTTGATTGGTAAAACATTAGTATAACATTATTCAGTTATTTTTATGCTATATTTATATATTTTTATTATTTTTGAAATTCTTCTGTTCTATATGCATACACAACCAATCGGTACAAGTTGGGTCTTAACAACCACAATATCGTCTCTCTTCTTCTAGCACTTGCACAAAGATGCTTTGACCTAAACAAGAAGTAACTGATATTTGTTCATTCTTACATTGCAATGTGTCTCAGAAAGTTGTTACAATGTAATTGTTGCTCTGGTTATTTCTGAACATTAATTGAATCGTAATTCGATTGAACACATGCGTTCTCCATTGTTTCCTTTTATTTTTATTAACGATCATACGAGGTAAATTTCTATTTACACTAATATGTTGTTTGAAGATCGCTGTGCAAAGTGTGAGTTTCCAGTACCCACAAACTTGTTTAAACCACAATGCTTATCGTTTACCTTTCCAAAGGCATTGATCCCAGCTTTATTCAATGACGTTTGCATTTTTTGTGTGTTCTTACGTAGTATGCCGTGCTGTTTTGGCAGTTGGTCATTTGCCATGTACAAAGGACTAAGCATGTTAATTGTTGAGAGAGCGACACATCTTGGGCAGCTGGAGTATTACTTATTTATATTGAAAGAACAGTTTCTATTTGTATGCATTTCTAGCATTAGGGAGCAGATGTCTCAAGAGCATTTCTATTTTTCGTACGTTTTTATGGAATGGTGCATTTGTACAAAGGTATAAACCTTGAGACCATCTGAAGTCTTTTTACATTTAAGTTTAGTACTTTCAATAAAAATCGTACTTAATACTGCGCTTTATTTTTCATTATTTTTCAACCCTGTTAGCAGTTTAATTGTAGTCAAAATCTTACTTTGAAGTTCTGTTTGAAAACCAGTATAAGGTCGACGTATGAGCTTATTTTCCTATGCCTATGCTCGAATGAATAATATATACGTATACTGATTACAATCATTATATTAACTACAGCTCAACAAACGTAGCAGCATCTCAACGCAAAATCTATCCGATGATCTGGTTACTTATTGTAAATGCATATAATTGTGCTGATTGTTTTTGAATCATATGAAATTCCTCTCAGCATAAACAGTTGATATTTATTGAACATCTTTTTCTAGCTCTAATTATATTTTGGAGCTCCTTTTCAATTATTCAATTACATGTACTTACAAGCGCTTTTGGGATGTTACCTAGTATTCAGTCGAAAAGAGGAATAAACCTTAATGTTAGAAATTGAAGCCGTTAAAATAAAGATAGACCAACACCATGTTAAATGCATGTACTAAAACTTTTCCAAAAAGTAACTGTGGTCTGTAGCCTTGCGTAAAGCATTTTGTCGCTTTAAATTAATTACTTACAGTATTTGGAAATGTGCGAATCTATCAAAATGGCGCTAATGGTATTATTTTAGAGCAATAGTACAACAATAACAAGCCGAGTGTAATTATTTATATCAACATCGAATGGATTTTGAGGAAAGAATGTACAATTCGCTCAGTATTGAGAACAATGAATTGGACTTCTTAAGTGGTGAAACATTTTTCTTGAAATAGCTTTATGAGTAGCTGTTAATGTCACTTTGTTTTTTCTCGGTTTCCACTAAAGCCAATGGGTCCTTGAACAAATTTCTTCAAAAGGATGAACATACATAATACGATAATTATATGACTCATTTGAACAAATGCCATTCAAACACTGACGACATAACCGTCGCACTCTTCTGTCTTACAAATTGGTGCTTATTTCCAGTTATGTAAATTGAAATCGGCACATTTTGTTTGTGTTTCTTTTGAAGATGTGGGCATTTAATTTCATACTTTTGAGTAGCCTTCCACTTTATTGCTATAAATTATCACCAATCGAGAAAGAAATTATGATACGCATGTTTTGTTTTTATGCTAAATTTTATTTTAAGTAACAGTGCACCATTAGTTTATTTCCTGTCAAACAGCGATGTGGAGATTTGCGTAAAAAATAAAAAGAAGTCTACATCTTCAGTAGCTGCATTTGATTTGTAATTATAAACCAATCGATATATCAATCAACCAACCATTAAATGAAACATTTATAAGTATGCACTCACTTGTGTCAAACATAAAAGAAAATTCGTCGGACGTTATCGCGTTCTTCGTGGAAAACCGGAACATGCCGTCGGGTAAAATGTATTAATCTTTATCGTTTTATCGGAACGCTCGTTTGCACACTCGCTTATCACTTAGGCGACCCGGATTTGATTCCTGCTCCTGGTGCATTTGAGCTTTGTTTGTGGTCATCATACCGAACAAGGGGGGGGGGGGGGTTTCCTCCGGGTACCCCGCACCGCTCCCACAGCACAAGACGACATCAAAATATATTTCATTTAAAGTTGCTGAAAATCTTTCAAACGTTAGCCCAACTTTCATGAGTGTACACTGAATAGATAGGAGAGCTGGGACTTGAGCTTGGTCCGCACAAAAGCTTTATCAAGTTGTTTGTTTCCACTGATCCGACCGTCCCTATTTTTTGCAACCGACCCTTAACAATTTTTTTGACGTTTCAAAATAGCGTGTGTATAGTATAAAATATAGTGTAAAACAATTGTCAAATTAAAACGTTAGGCCGACGTACATATCCTCCTTTTTGGCAATATTAGTTGAAACAAACAACTTTTTTACGCGTGGGGGGGACCTAACAAACTTAAAAATACACACCAACGTTGCCTATCATCACATTGTTATGCTGATAACTAGAAAGTTGTGTTTGGAAATAATTATGAATAATTTGCAATTTTCAATTCATAAAACAAAATGCATATGTAGCTAAATGTAATTTCTAACATTTTTACCAAACGTAACTTCATACAACTATAAATGAAAATAAATATTCTGTATTGAATGCTGAAAATTTTAATTACAACTTTCTTATATATAAAGCTGTACTTCAAATCAGTCTTCTCGTAATGCCAGTTATCATAACTTATTATGAGTAATAATGACAACACACTGCCCAATCAACGTTTTGGATATTTCTATGAACTTTAGATTATCAAGCATTTAACAGTATTTGTGTGTGAATTGTTCATTAATAATTAGAGTGTACATTAGTGGGACACATCTGCATTGAAGTAAATATACACTATCTGAATGTAATGTATATTCATGAGTACTATATGCATTCACATAAAAATACGGCGGTACAATACCAATTATTTTGATCACAGTAGAGCATTCAGACGTGTTAATCTATCAGTATGCATTCGTTTGGAATTCATATTTTAACTTGATCTTTTCTATTTGCTAATATGTTAATGCGTTTTTGTTGTTGTCCATTTTAATGAAAGAATAGGCATTCAATATTATATATTGTTGTCTGATACACCAATAGATCCCTTTCACGTACAAATTGGTTGGAAAATGTAACATTTGTAGAGTTGTTTTTGTATGCCTCAACAATAAAGTTACCTGAATTAATGTAGAAAAGAAAAAGTATTTATGTAAAATGTAGAAATCTTTAAAGAGCAATTACTCAAACATAAATCATTTCCCCGGAGCTACATGTAGAAATGCGCATCATATATTGTACTTAAGGCTGTTTATAGTTCCATAAAAACCGTTAAGTTGTTTCTCAGAACTGGCGAGGAATGTTTATGTATATTGCAGAAATATTCAAAGTACATAAGTCAGATGGATATAATTGACCCGGAACGATAATACTTAATCCGCATCTCCTCTTGGTAGTTCACGATGTTTTATAGTTGAATACAACGGATTCAATAGTTTCTGGAATTGATTAGGGACGGACGAACAGACGAAATGGCGAGGAAACGGATGGTCAAACCAGTGACTTGATGCGTCCTCTTAAAAAGCATAAACTCACACATTTGAAATTATATTTTTAGCATGTATTCGCATTACGAAACTATTATTATTATTAACATATTATATCAATATCTGTTTTCAAAGGACATTGTGTAAACAATTCCAGCATAAGGGAGCATTTCATACACCGTTTTAGTTAGCACCATACCTTTTAGCTTATATCCCATGTTTGTTTTCTTCTTTGTTCTGGTGAAGTTGTTGTTGCATCAATGTCACTAGGGTATTAACTTCAAACTATCCGGACGGATTTTATTTTGATCATCATACGCATTTTATTTTTCTCGTAAAATACAATGTATGATATATGGTCTATGACATAAGCATAAACTACATAATGACGCTTTAAAACAAAGATACCGGTAACACTAAAATAGCTCATGAACATTTCGCACATGTAAAACGAATTCAAAAGCTTAACTAGATCTATGTTTTATCGAAACAGTGGCCGTTTAATTTTATTTTGTATAAATTTTTGGCGTTGTGTTTGTTTGTCATTTGTACGCATTTCGGTGAGTTTGGGAAATAACGTCCGTCGTTTTCTGAAGAAAATGTTGACGAATAAGCCACACATCCAAACTTTTTTAACAATGAATAATATGATATTTCTAATGTTTAATATGCACCATCTTTCATATGTGTTGCCACGTTTTAATAAAAATGCCGAACAGTCGAAGTGCTGACAATAGTTGTTATTCGGAACTCTCATGTCTGGGTTTTTCCGATGTTTGAGCACACGCGTTAGGTACAAACAAAAGCTGACTAGCATATTTTAAAAGAGAGTGAATCAATAATTTCTCTTATCGCTGATAGTCAACACCACTTTTCTGCTCAAACGTTCGTTATAGTTGATAAAAAATACCATGATTTAATCATTTTTTCTTTAAATGAACTAATCTCGATCGTGTTTAATTTTATTAGATTTGTTATGTGTAATTATCAATGATAATAATAATATTATATAACAACAAAATACTTGAATTTTGACATTTCCTAAAAGAAACACTACTGTAGTTTAAATACGTATTATCCACTACTGAATGGGAAGCAAATCGGATATCGACGTTACTGGTCATTACTGTATTAATGACAATGTTTGTACCTCCCGTGCGCTCAGAAATCGGAAAAACCCACAGCGTGCGAGTTCCGAATTAAATCTATTTACATGCAGTAAAAACAATGTTTTTATTTGAATACCTTTGTGATTGTAGATCTTTCATTTGGATAACATTGATTGAAATTAGAAGAAAGGAATACGAGTTCAGACATTTAGACATAATACTGGTTTGATTACGTGTTTAATGCATATTTGTGAATATCCCGGAGAGAAGCGTAGAAGTCTACTAATAAGGAAAAAACAAACACTTAATACTATGAACAATAAATCATATTATCAATATCCTATTTATATAAAATAATTTACAATAAAACCTAGAAATACCACCTATACAACGTAAACTGATTGTCTCAATGCTTTATACTCGAGAAAATTCTACCTAATGCTGGAAATTAACACATGCGTAAACTATAATGGAACTAGTTTCGTGAATTGAATATATGCCTACCATGTGTGTTTAAAATCCTTTACAGATTAATAAAGCGTTAGAAATTATTGCCAATTTAAGCATGTTGCAGTATTTTTGTGTAAAATTGTGCATTGTCTTAGAGTGTATATTTGTGGAAAACATGATCATTGAAAGCAATAGTTTGTATTACCTGCTTTGATTTTTTCTTAATTTTAATGTTTATTTATGAATACTATAAATTATGCATTTTGTACAACAATACGGCGATACCATACACATTATTTAGGACACAGTTACACATTTAGACGTTCTGATCTTTGAAAATTCATACGTTTGAAATAACTACAGTACAACCTGTGTTAGTAGCCACCTCTGTTTTCAAACACTTGTCATAAGCAAGCACAATTTTGATTTCCAAAATGACCTTATATAGTGCAAATGCACCTCTATTAAGCAGCCACCTGCACTAATTGGTCAGATCTGCTGCTTCCCATAGATGGCTGCTTAATACAGGTTCAACGGTTTTTGTAATTTTACTTCATTATTTGTTGATATGTCGATATTTGTATTGTCTTCTATTTATGAAATGTAAGGGAGTGAAACTCAAGCTGCCTGGCAGTATAGCACTCTAATAATCCAAAACTCATAAGAATGAACATTAAATCGATTACATATGGTTTATAATGAGATTCTTTTTCGGCGGCAAAAGAAAGATGCGTTCACATATTTCGACATAATGCTATTTCTTTAACAAATAAAAACATCAAATGTAAGAGAAGATGCTTAAACTGTCATAATATTGCCCTTCATATAATAAAGTGATAGTGCAGCATATTCGTTTTAATGAATCCAGAACACAACAATTATGAAATTGCATAAAATAATCAAGGGAGAAACATTCATCATCACTAGAAAGTATTAAATAGTACCAATTATATCATTTTCGCACAATTATCTGAAATTGGATCAACAATAAGACTAAACCGGTTGTGGTTATTTTATTATGGCGTTGTCGTATTTATATTGTTTAAATTTGAATGAAATAACTTTACCATTGAGAACAGTAATGCATGAATTTTTACTCAAAAGCAACATTAAGGTGCTATGATTGCTAACATTCACTGCGTAGCGGTTTCCGGTTTAGAAAAGAAAACTCTGTGTTTTTGGACAAGTCGAAATTTTGAAATGTATTTCTTAAGCCTAAATCAACTAACCAACGTTATATAAACTGTGCTATCAAAGGCGGCGTTCGAAAAACAATCTTTACAGGGTCAAACCCACAACATATATTATTAGTTTTGGAGAATAAATTCCACATATTTTAAATTTCGCCCTAAGCCTGGATTTTATAACCATATACATAGTTATTTAAAAAAAAATCATGAAAAATTCATTTAACATTTGAAAACGTCTTCAAATGTATTTAAATATTTGCTAGGTCGAACTGTATCAACGTACAAAGTTTCAAACCGTAATCGTCGATAGATAATTAATAATTAATTACGAGAATTAAGTCGCCTTCGCCATAATGGTCGAGGTCGACTTAACTCTGCAAAACTGGATTTCGGCTTCGCCCAACGGTCGCGATAGTATTTATATATATATATATATATATATATATATATATATTATATATATATATATATATATATATATATATATATATATATATATATATATATATATATATATATATATATATATATATTAAATTAATTAAGTTTGATGAAAATTTTATGAAAATTCTTCACACTTGCCTTCGAAACGTTAAAGAACTATTAACTGACACTGTCTTAATACGTCAATTGTGCAACAAAACATCGCATTATTCAAGTACATTCGACATTTTCAACAAATATACATTTCTTCATCGTCATCTATCTTTTCCATTTTAATGCACTTGGTGTAAGTGGGCGACGCTTAGTGCATAGCTATTCTTTGATCATCTGCTAAAGGAACGACTTATTCATCAAAAGAATTACCCTTTAATTCAAAATCAATCGCCTTCAACACGTTAAATACCTATTCACTCACACCGTCTTAATACGTTAATTGTTCAACAAAACATATCGTTATTCGAGAAAATTCGACATTTTAAAGAAATTGAAAATTTAGTCTCTAAAGATAACCTACCGTGTATTTACGCGTTGAAGGTAGTTGCGCAATTCAAGGGTTGGAAGAACCAATTCAGGCTGATACCGGAAGTTCCGATACACTGGCCAGTGAGCGGCAGTATTCCTCCAAACCGACCCGCGTGTGGCTTTCGCGGAGAACTCTGCGTCACTTTCTGTAAGAAACACTTTCTACATAGCAGTGGCATTATTCGCTCATTATTCACTCTTATGACTGGCATTATTATTATTATTATTATTATTATTAGTAGTAGTAGTAGTAGTAGTAGTAGTAGTAGTAGTAGTAGTAGTAGTAGTAGTAGTAGTAGTAGTAGTAGTATTAGTATTATTAATATTATTATTATCATCATAATTATTTATGATTATTAGTTGTTTTATTATAATTATTATTATTATTATTATTATTATTTATTTATTTATTCATTTAAAAAATGCTGCAACGGGAGACATTTAACGCATAAACAGTTAGCCGGTTTTTCCATGGATACGCCTTTACTATGTTTACATTTGTCATACTGTTCTTCTCTAAGCTTTGTCCTCCAGTGCACTGGTGGCGATCAGTTTGAGCAGCGTCATTGTCGTCCTTGCCGTAGTCGGCATTATCATATTCAGGTATGGATCACAGGAGTTATCAACTGTAGACGGTAAACCTTTATGTATACATGCTTATTTATTTGAAATGCAAATATCAATAACCAAAATTATGCTGATGGAACGGCTTAGACAATTTAAACAATTATAATAAATTCTGGACTTAAATCTTCTAATAACAGATATTTAATGATTTAATGAAGAAATAATCCGGTTTATACATGTATGAAGAAGTGTATTTCATAATCTTAATTATAGCTTAATGCTATTTTCAGGCGAGTAAAAAGAGAAGCGGATATCCCGAGTAACTGGTGGCGCGTGCGCAGTGAGGACATACATGTGACCATACAGATGCCATCAGTAATGTCCAGCACTCGTCGGGTAACACGAAGCGGCTCACGAAGTTTTGTGTTGTTGGCGTTCAAATCGTAGACTACTGCAGTCCTTCTTGTCACATATCGAGTTTAGCGATAATTATGTTAATTTTCTCGTATCTTTGTAGAAATTGTTTGCCGTTTTAATCTTGCTCCAAACATTATTTCACTGAAATAGATAACTCCAAAGTATACCGATGCCGACAGGTTTTCTTATATTTGTCGAAGAAAGAAACATTAAATTAATATGTCGTATGAACACATCTGCGCAAAATAGTTGAACTTTGGGTTTTACAACAGACGCCCATTAAGTTTCCAGTGAATATTCGCAATAACTTTTGCCGTTTGTAATACTAAGCTTCTTTAGTTATTGTTAATTTCAATTCAGCAAATATCAAATGTATCAATACATTGAAATTTAGCGCCTAATGTATTAGACTATAAAGAGTTCGCCAAAAGGTATTGACAAAGCACTATTTTCTTGATACCTACGCAGCGGGTCATGCCGATAATATTGCAATGACGTCGCGGTGCGTGTATACATTGGTTTACGAATAAATATACCTGCACTAACCATTGGGAAAATTGTTGTTTGCCGGATCTCAAAACATAGTAGTTTTTCTCATATATGTTTCTAAATAACCACCAAGTTTGCGTTCGCTTCTGTCAACAGCCAAATAAATATCATTATGTTTATTTTCTGTTATCGTTATCACTTGTCCTAAACATGTATCCTTATGTTTGGTCATTGAAACAATTCGTCTCTTGGTTTTGTGTGTGTGTGTGTGTGTGTGTGTGTGTGTTAGTCGTTTTTTTTTGTTCAGAGTTTAACTGGGAGGCTGTTGTAATTATTTATGTAGACATATATTCTCACCGATACGTCAGGATAGCAACATAGTTTGTGAAATTATAAACTGTGAAACAGGGAAATAGTATTCTTAACCACGTTGCATTAATACAGAGATTAAAACTTAAACGCAAAAAACGCAAGCAATTGGGCATCGAAAGTACGGGACATTCTTAAGCATATTGATTTTACCGGTGAATGTTTATTCCCTGAATTTGTGAACACTTATCATTTTTATCCCGTTGCTCAAAAACATATAACGAGAACAGTACTTCACTGAAATGTAAGTTTTATATCAGCTGTCTCAATTATTGTATGTAAGTAACTTAAACCAGTATTTTTGATAGATCATCGTTTCTTGATATTTGATATTATTGAACATGCGTATTTTCATATCATACGTCGACGATATTCAGTTTCATACCGACGACGGCTCCACTTCGATAATAACACAACCTCATCAAGCTCAGACAGTTGGTGTTTACAAGGTGTGTTACAATGCTTGTAAACCTAATTTACCTCTATATCATGAAAGACAACTAGCCAAGTGCATTATGTTAGCATCAAACACGCTGTTTGCATATGATTTGTAAGCATGATCAATATTTGATTGCCCTATTCATACCATTCACTTTTTTTATTAGATTTTGATTGCTATCAACAATTTTACCTTGGGTTACTTATATACAGCGTATTACCCAATATATATACATATATATATATATATATATATATATATATATATATAAATGCTGGATGAAAAGAACATTTCTATTCAAATGTGGAATAACATTATTGCAATAAAGTTTATTTAAATTACACGATAAAATCTTAAAAAAACTTGGCATCAAATTCAATTTTATCATTTCATTGCGACGGTATGACATTCAAGCAGAAATAATATCACATCGCATTTAAGCGTTAGTATATGGTTGTAACACTATGTTATACTATGTAAATGTATCTCTATTGTCATTATAAGAAAAGAAAACATATTTGCAGGGAACAGTTGTGCATGTCAGAAAGCTGATGGTGAAGACAGTTCCCATAGACCGAGCACTGTTACTAGAGATCAAACAGGTATGCTCATACCTCTTTTATAACGGCTTTAATTCCATCCACTTTCGTGGTTTGATGGGAAAGTTGTCGCGAGCCAAGTAGTTTCGGTTGCACGATAATTATTTCATTTCAAAAACACCACAAAAGTACCATCTATTCTGCTCGTTTTGTTTATGTCAGAGAACTGACCGAGAAAATATGTGTATGGGAACAATATAGATTTGCATATTGGAGATCTGGCTTGCAACGCGGCGCGGTGATTGTCCGACATCGACACCGGTATACTGCCGTCGTTCCACTGCTTTTGTCTGAGATTCAAGCAGCTCTGCACCAACTCGCCGCTATACATTTATATAAGAAGCGATGTCGAACTGACATCCAATTCAATCATTGAACCATTTTTCAGGATGCCTGAACGAAAGACTTGCTGTCGTTCACTGTTTAAATGCTCAAAAATGGTGGAAACAAAATAACCAATTCAATTTATCTTTTGCTTCTTTAATCTGTCTTTTTGTATCAACATATTGCATTTTATAACAAATAAAAACACATATATAAAAATGTATAAAGACATATTTAGATTAATGAACAGATTTTAGAATTAAAAAATCAGAACGAATATACAGAAGTACAATATATAAGTTTTAAAAATAAATTATCAGCCCTCGTCTTATTGCTTCCTGATACTGTTTTTAATTGTTAATAGTTGTTTTTAATTGTTTCTTTCTCTCACTATAATAAACCTTCTTTGTACATTAAAAACCAACAAAATAATAACGCTATAGAAGAAACATGTTTAGAATTTGAATCATTTTCCTTTAAACTGGCTAATATTTATTTAAATTACATACAATATATATATTTTGTGCTTATCAACAGGGTCGTTGTTTCGGCCCCAAGTATAACCATCATCTTTCATGGTGCAATCAGTATAGGTCGATTGCTGGGAAATGACCTATTTCGTACCAATTGTCGTATATAGATTTCAAATTAAAACATCTGAGCAAAACATATGATTTAAACCTCGGCTTAATATCGGCATACGTGTAAGGTTTATTGATACGAACAAGCTCGGCTTGGAAAAATAAAAAAAAAGAAGTTGCATAAAACGTAAACTTGAAAAAAAAATGCTTTTAATTTTTTTAAACCGCCCATAAATGTAAACTTTTAACGTCAATATGACACTTACTTCGTTATTTCGGTCTTTTTTTAAACCTATTTTCCGCTAACCTTTTTCTGGCGGTCTTTATTGTGGGTGTCGACCGATGCATTTCTAGAATTAATGTGTCATCATTCAACCAAGACGAACGCTTTTCTAGATAAAATGATCAACATTTCATAAATTATCTATTGAACAAAAAATTTCTAGAACAAAGAACATTCAGAGTAAATTAATTATTTTAGAACGGTTAATTTGTCCGAATTTCTAAAATTGCTCTTAAAAAGACTTTGTTTTTCTGTGCAACATTTGCCCGTCAATCATACGCTTAATTTCATAGCTTCTGAAAGGGTATATCACTACGTGTAAACATTTAATGGTTGTGTGTAATTGAAAATAACTACACTAACAAAAAACAATAACCGTGGGAACGCCCTTATGCTTTTTTATTGTAAAATTAAATATCGTTTGACTGTGAATTTATATCTTTATATCTAAACTTAACGATATATAAAGAGCAGGCACTATCGGTATATATTCCACTTCCACATTTGTATGAACGCAGTAACTGGCTTTTCTTTCAGATGCGTGAGATCACCTGTCCAAATCTGACTCATTTCTTTGGAGTCTGTCCGGAAACAGGCAAGATGTGTGTGCTGACCGAGTTCTGTGCAAGGGGACATCTCCAGGTACACACAGATCAAACTTCTCACATACAAAACGTTAGAATCAGATCGGCTATAACAGAACACTAATTAAGTTTTGTTCGATCTGTTATTAAACACAATCCGGTGACTTAATCACGGACTTAATATCTAGTAGGAATAACAAAAATAATAAAAAAACAAGACTCAGAAATGTTTTCTCATAATCTCATCTCATCGTTGCCTGATGTCCTATCTGGGACATAGGCCGCCAATCAGCTTCCTCCATGCTTCTCGGTTCTAGACGAGTCTCTCCAGCTGCCCCATGTTTGGACCATCTGCTTAGCATCTGCATCCAGGTCATGGAGCCAGATGTTTCTAGGCTGCCCTCTCATCCTTTTCCCTTGGGGGTTGCATGTGAGAAATTGCCTTGTCGTATTGAATGATGTCTTGCGAAGCTTGGGGCCTATGCACCGCCAACGTCTCTTAAGGATGTCTTCTTCAACAGGCTGCTGCTTTGTTCTTCTCCATAATTCTTCGTTGGAGATCTTTTCTGGATAGTGAATCTTAAAGATCTTCCGGAGGCAGGTGTTGATGAAGACCTGTATTTTCTGTATGGTAGTGACAGTGGTTTTCCAGGTCTCTGCTCCATGGAGGAGTAGTGGCTCCACGATGGTATTGAAGAGCCTAATCTTGGTGGTGATGCCAATTTCGCTGCATCCCCAGATGTTCTTCAGCTGATGGGAGGCTGCTCGTGCTTTACCGATGCGGGTTTTGACATCTACATCCGTTCCTCCCTGGTTGTCCAGAATGCTGCCGAGATAGGTGAAGCTGCCCACCTCCTCCAGCGCCTCGCCTTGGACTGTAATGGGTGTGTTGTTGGATGGATTGGTCCTGAAAACCTTGCTCTTCCCTCTGTTAATGGTGAGGCCCACTCTAGCTGAGTTCTTCGCTACCATGCTTGTCTTTTCCTGCATCTGTTGATGGATGTGGGAGAGAAGAGCCAAATCATCGGCAAATTCGAGGTCTTCCAACTGTTTCCAGAGTGTCCACTGAATTACATTCCGCTTCTGCTCCTCCGGTGTCTTTATTACCCAGTCGATGACAAGCAGGAACAGGAAAGTCGAGAGTAAGCAGCCTGGTCTCACACCGGTTCTCACTTCAAAGGCATCCGTGAGCTGTCTGCCATAAACGATTATGCAGATCATTCCTTCATAAGACTTCTTGAAGACGTTAGTGATCTTTCCTGGCACTCCATAGTGTCTCAGAAGTCTCCAGAGAGACTCACGGTAATGCTGTCGAACGCCTTTTCATAGTCAATGAAGTTGACATACAACGACGAATTCAACTCCAGGGACAGTTCCAGAATGATGCACAGGGTTTCGATCTGATCCGTGCACGATCTCTCCTTTTAAAAGCCTGATTGTTGGTCACGGAGATGCGGGTTTACTGCGCCTTTCATTCTGTTCAGCAGAATGTCAATAAACAACTTTCCTAGAATGAACAACAGTGTGATTCCTCGGTAGTTGAAGGAACTGAGGTCGCCTTTCTTGGAAAGCTTGATGAGATAACCCTCTATCCACTCTGTTGGAATTTCTTGCTCTTCCCATATCTTGCTGAAGAGTGGGTGTAGTAGCTCCACACCGGTCTCCACGTCAGCCTTAAACACTTCTGCCGGTATGCTGTCATGTCCTGTAGATTTGCCGTTCTTCAATTCCTTGATGGCGCTGCTGATCTCTTCCTTTGTGCAAGTGCATCACTTGACTGGCACATCGCTTGTAGCAGGCAGAATTTCCGGTGGGTTCGCACCTGTAGAGTAGGTCCTGAAAGTGCTCAATCCACCTCTTCTGCTCTCCGTCATCTGTTATTACTCCTCCATTTGTGTCCCTTACTGGCCTCCCTGGCTTGGTAACCTTTTCTCCTAGTGTCTTGGCGATGGAATACAGATCTTAAGTTCTGTTTTGATAGGATGCTTCTTTCGCCTCTGTTGTAAGCGTCTCTAGGTAGTTCTGCTTGTTTCCTATAATACTTCGCTTGACGTTCCTTTTTGTTTCGGTGTACTCTTCTTGTGCTTTTCATTTTTGCGGCTCGTGTTCTGCTGTTGTTTACACTTGCCTTCTTTTCTCGTCTTTCCGCAACTTTCTGAAGCGTCTCTGCTAATATCCACTCTTTTTGGGTGTAAGACTGGGTGCCCAGTACATCTTGGCATGTTTATGTCACTGCATCTTTCAATGTCAGCTACTTTTGCTCTATCGTCTCTTCTTCAAGCAGCTCCTCTAGGACCTGGGACTTGGAGAGAATGACCTTAAAATCTTCTTGCTTCCGTCTTTCAGTGTGGCAGTGTTGTAAAGTTGGCGTTGGCTGGGCCCCTCTGTCCAACTCTTCTTCAGCTTTAGTTTCAATCCGGCGACAAGGAGATGATGGTCCGACGCCACGTCTGGCACTCGCTTGACACGTGCATCCTAAAGAGAGCGACGAAACTTCCTTATAATGCATAAGTGGTTAATCTGGTTCTCCGTTGACAGGTCTGTCGTATGAACAAATCTGCATGTAAACTACATTTGGACTCAAATCGTACATCAAATCATTTCTGTCTTCAGTTGTCAAAACACCTATATACTGTTTGATTCCAATAATGTCGCTTTAATGGAATTACCATTTGTATTTGTATTCATTTGCTTCTTAATATTAAATCACGTAAACTTGTTTTATTAGTAATACAGCCCGATTAATATTTTTATTTAGTACTGCCCTTGGAATTTGTTCACGTCATTATGCCATTATGGATTTTTGTGACGTCATACGACCGACTTTTCCAGTTGTAATCTACATGCATAGGTCATTGGGTTTATAACGTTCCATTTTATTTATATTTTCTCTCTGATAGGCGTTTCTTGTTTGATTTAATTTTTTTAAATTTGTTTAGCAGTCACATAAACAACCAAGCTATGTAATATGGAATTTTTACACCCATTATTGCTGCTTCTTCCTGTATTTGCGCGATGATTATCTGAGATATTAACTCTATGATTCTACATTCTCAAATCTTTTCTATAAAGAAGGAATGTAGTTGACAATTGTTAATAGTTTTATTTGATCGTTCGTCAAAAAGTTGTAATTCTGTTACTCTTGTATCTTCAATGAATTGAGTAATTAAATAGTAATTACATTGAATGCGTTTTAATTCCCTTTTATTATTGTTTAATTTGAGTTACAATGCTATGACGTTAAATTTTATTTACACTTGAATGTATTATGAATATTGCTGGGCCAAGTGTGAGGTTGAGCGCTCTATAACCAGGTTTAAACCCCCAATGCTTTGCATTGACCGTTCCAAGGCGGTGACCCCAGCTTTATTCATATTTTGTGTTTATGTTGGTTTGTATTGTGCTGTATTGTGCTGTTTTGTACTGTTTGGGCAATCGGTCACTTGCCTTAAATAAAGGACCAACTAATTGTTTTTAATGAAAATTCAATACTGCTCCAGCAGCTGGAGTTTCACTTCTTTATATTGTGACACCCAAGTTTTTGTGTGTATTCTTATGTGATAAAAAAAACACTTCCTCCCATGACCAGGTGACTCGTGGCGCACTGGTCGGCGAATCTCTCCCAGTTGTCGTTCATCTCGCCTAACCCTCGCTTCACCATGATCTTCTCATACCCTCGGTTGTCCAAGCCAATCTGGGCGTTGAAGTCACCCAATAAAATGATGATGTTTCTCTTTGGTCTGTCTTGTATGATGGAACTGTTTTACAAGTATTTAATTTCTATTAAGCAATTTGGCGCTTCCACATTTGAGATATTAGTCGAATCTTTAGCAGTAGTTCTCCCGAATACCGGAACGTCTACTCCAAGATGAAGTTAGGTTCCCTCATGCTTGAACGCAAAGTTAAAGAGCAGTGTTAAAACACTTGTTTACACTGTACATGGGTGAAAACAAAGTATATGAGTAAAATAAAAAATAAATGTTCATTTATTGTTTTTGAAAAATAAATGTCACCGATAATATAAGAGCCCATAGAAATAAATAACAAGCACACAACTTTATTGAAGTGTTCGACAGACTTTGTAATTTACTTTATATTACGTAATAATGTAAAACTGATTTAAGCTGTATGTGCATGGACTTACACCGCCACCACCATTTTCTGTGGGGACTATTTGCAAACCAAAAATTATTTTTGTATGAATAAAATCTAATTGAAGACAATAATAAATTGATAATTTAAGTAGTAATCTAACAATAACCACATATAATTTAATTATACATTGTATCAAGATCTATTAATATACAATGTACGCAATATGTTCGTAGTTTAACACCTGAAAACATTTAAAGACCCTTTTTTATTGATATTTGACCTCAATTACATAAACACACTTATTGTACTTAATGCGTTGTTTTCAACAGCCTGCTGTGGTCTCATGTGAAACAGCGAATGCAAACCCAACATGTACTTAAAACGGTTCAAAACAATGTGGAGACAGCCGCTGAAAATAATATAATTGCTGCATCACGCTTATTTCAAAGCGATTGATTGAATCTATTGATCAACATCAGACGCAATATATGATAAAAACGTTGATGCTTTTTGATAAGAATGGTCTTGAAGCAGTGCACATTTTCAATTATGGTTTACGACTCAATATGCCATTCACGCGCTAAGGGACAAAAGGAGTGTTGATTAATTATTGTGTGACACGCATATTCTGTTGAATGCTAAGATTACAGGTTGATACATCTTCATAAATGGTTTTGTAAGAAAGAAGGAACGCGGTAAGAAAAAGGTTGATTAAAAACTTTTTTGTTCCTCTGCGGGGTGAAATCCATCTATCGGCAAGTAGATTCTTTAAACGTGTTTTACGAATACATCGCTGTTGAGTCTGCTAGAATACAAACTATTTTAAAGATCCCTCCACATTTACTTATTTATTACATTTTTGTCTCTAATATATTGGATATGCTGTATCACTGCTCGTTGGGCACATACCGGTTGGTTTATTTCTTCGCACTGCTTGACACAATATGAACTATATTTTCTGTTTCAAAAATTGAATTCAAAACATTAACTTAAGAAATATTTTATTTTATAAATAATACGACGGTATTTCCTCCAGGATATTCTTCAATATGACGCCATGAAGTTGGACTGGGACTTCAAACTGTCGCTGATTCAGGATATCGTGGAGGTAATTCGCTATGAGATATCGGAGTACTTAAACAGTAGTCTCACTTACCACACACTGCGTTCAAAAGAACTTCTGGTAGAAGTTACACCTACAGTATTCACTTGGCTTGTTATGTAAAACACAGATCGTAATATCAGACGTCTTTGAGTAATTGCTATCAAATTTTAGATGACTGTTCATAATTTACAGCAACACATAAATAGCAAATCGATTACCTATCTTCAGATCATGGATACGACGACAATATTTTAATTATTGTAATAAAATAAATATCTCTGAACATGAACAAGTTGTATTTAAGAGGTTTACATTACTGATCAATATATTAAGATAAAAACATGAGTGTCAAAATTGTTTAAGGTATGACTTATCACCACGCTAGGCACATGAGCCATTAAGAAGCAATTTTTATATAAATAGGGCATGGCATTTCTCAACACCAGGTACATGCTCGTTTGTGCACGAGGTAAGTGCAAATTGTGTATACTATTGGCATGGCAATAATAATTATTACACAAAGCCTGGTACATGAGTTATGTCTCAACACTAGGTACATGCTCGTTTGTGCACTAGGTAAGTGTAAATTGTGTATGCTATTGGCATAGCAATAATAATTATTACACAAAGCCTGGTACATAAGTTATGTAATTGTCAATGGTGCATGGATAAAGTATGACATGACGTTCCTCCACGAGAGGTACATTCGCTATGTCAGCGTCACTAGTGAATGTAAATGTCAATATTTTATGTATAGGGTATGACGTACCTTCACGCTAGCAGTATTGGTGTGCATGGTCAGTTAACAGACTCGCGGTGTATGATAGATGGACGCTTCGTGCTCAAGATTACCGGTTTTGGACTCAACTGTTTGAATGAAGCCGAAATGCGGAATGCGCGACTTGAAAGCGGTGAGGAAAATGTTTGGTCAATTAAGATAATTAGTTAATGTGATTTAGATAATATAAAACGTAGCAGCATTAGTTGATGTTATATAATAATTTTAATATATCAAGTAGTAGTAGTACTAGAAGTAGTAGTAGTGGTAGTAGTAGTAGAAGAAGTAGTAGTAATAGTAGCAGTAGTAGTAGTAGCAGTAGTAGTAGTGGTAGTAGTAGTTGTTGTAGTAGTAGTTGTAGTAGTAGTAGTAGTAGTAGTAGTAGTAGTAGTAGTAGTAGTAGTAGTAGTAGTAGTAGTAGTTGTAGTAGTAGTAGTAGTAGTAGTAGTAGTAGTAGTAGTAGTAGTAGTGGTGGTAGCAGTAGTAGTAGTAGTAGTAGTAATAGAAGTAGTAGTAGTAGTTGTAGTAGTAGTAGTAGTAGTAGTAGTAGTAGTAGTAGTAGTAGTAGTAGTAGCAGTAGTAGTAGTAGTAGTAGTAGTAGTAGTAGTAGTAGAAGTAGTGGACTAGTGGTAGTGGAAGTATGAGACGCAAGCAATTCTTATTAATTGTCATGTAGTTTATTTGTTCCACGCAGACATGTTTTCACCGGAATTGCTATGGATGGCGCCCGAACATCTCCGCCTGTACCCAGCGAGCCGTCAGCGCTCACAGGCGGGAGACGTTTACAGTTTCGCCGTCATTCTGTACGAGATGTGCACGAGAGCCGAGCCGTTCACCGAGGAATCTTGGTACACATCAATCGGCGGTACGTGCGAGTAAAGCCCTAGGGCTAAAATCTCCAATTACACCTGTCAGTTGTATGAATGTAATGTTTATAAGTAGGCGTAGACAGTGCAATTTCATAACTCCGCAAAGACTTAGCAATGCCCCTAGCTCTGCTGCGACGGTGCGATGTTTATTTCTACCATGGCGATAATGCAATGTTTATCACTTTTCCCCTTTTATGCATGTAAACACCAATGATCATAACTGCGCTCCGACTGTAAAATCGTAATTAGTCCGCCGCTACAAAACAAGGACAAGAAGTCCGCCGCGACTTTACAATGTTTTACCTCCGACCCGACAATCCAAAGTTCAGCATTGACAATAAAATGTTCATAACTCTGAAATAAATATATACTGGAAATAACCCGACCAAACTGTTTATAAACCCCATCCTGTCGTGTTCATTTATAGACACACTGGAACGGATCAAGAATTGTGGCATCAAGCCTTACCGGCCGATATTGAACGAGCATGAGCATATACCGGAACTGGTGCAACTCGCTAACCAGTGTTGGGAAGAACTTCCGTCGGACAGACCAACGTTCCAGAATGTGAGGAAAGTTCTGAGGAAAATAAGAATGACGAGGTAGGCGGCGATGTTTGTACATATTAATATATTATGTAAATTCTAAGATGATATCATATTTACCTTTCTACACTGGTAATTTTATTTTATGAAATGTTGTTTAAAAACGTATCCGTTGCTGTTCTTATTATGGAAAGCAAGTAATTTTGTAATAGCGCTTCTAATTTACACAACAATACTTACTATTGCGGTTTATGTATGATATGAATCTGGCATTCATCATAGAAACAACGGCGCGTCAAAGAACGTTCTGGACGTGCTGCTACAGCGCATGGAGCAATACGCCAATAACCTAGAAGGCATGGTCGAGGAGAAAACACAGGCGTTCCTAGAGGAGAAGAAACGTTCAGAGGAGCTGCTTTATAAGGTCCTGCCAAGGTGAGGCCGACTGAAATTTGATTAAGTTTTTTGAGGAGGTTGTTTGTGAGAATGATGTACGTGATGGCTCTATATCGCTCATCTGAGTGAAAAGTAAAGTATTGTTGTAAATTAGCATAAGCAAGTTACCTAAGATGTTTTGTTGTTGAGAAAACACTGGCCATCCTGAAGGAGAGAAACATTCAAAAGAGTTGTTGTTTAAGGTCATGCCAGGATGAGGACTGTGGAACATTAATAAAACACGGGTTCGATAAGTTTAGCATAAAAATCGATGGATTCTGATTTAAACAGTTTACTGTAAAGCCTTTCATAACTCAGGAACTTAAACGCAATGTGAATTATTGTGTGCGTTAAATATTCTAAAAACCTCGTTGTTAACGACGTTCGTTTATAAATGATATAAACCAGTTCTTGAAAAGTATGTGTATTTTTACAATATACAAACACCAATAGTATAACCCTTCAGAAATATATCAAAATCTAAATATATTATTGCTTATGAGCGTGCTGTATACTGGTTTATACATGAAGCTTACATTAATTGTTAGAATATTAATATGCAATGTATGGATGTATTTATATTGGCATGGCGTATTTAATTTAATTATACAAAATTATAATTACAGAAAAAATGACATCGTGTCTTTATACGAGCGTTCCTTTTTTGCAGAAGTGTGGCGGATCAACTGCGGATGGGACATTCAGTAAACCCGGAAGCCTTCGAATGTGTTACCATCTACTTCAGTGATATCGTTGGTTTTACTACCATATCTGCTAACAGCACGCCCTTCCAGGTAATGCATATACGTAAAAATATATATCGATATTAAGGACAGGTATAACTTACTAATGTCGCTTAAAGAATGCTTATCTTGTGGATGTTGCAGATGTACCTAAAAAGAAAACATCTCTGAAAAACAGATTTTCGGCCTCTGTTTAAATTATTTGCCACGCAATATACCTTAATTTCGTAAGCATAACATTATTTAAAACGAGATAACTAACATAGTTTAAAAGAATCGCAAACACTGTTGATAACACTTAATGCAAGTGTACGCTCCTGACAAAAACATGTACATGTATGTATAAGATATTTAATTAATATATGTGTCTAAACTGCAATATGTTATGTATCATCTTTGGTTTGTTTTTTGAGAATTATTTAATAAACATATAATAATTTATAAAGCAGCATCACATCTAAAACGTTTGTATTCAAATACGAACTTGTATAAATAGTTCACATATTTAAGGAAATTTCATTCAAATAAAGTTGACAGCTCACCAAGGCAAAAAATTGCATCGTCAGTTAAATGTAACTTTTATAAGCCAAATTAAGGAGGTAATTTGTTCGCAATAACATTTCAACCCTCTTTAGATTTGTGCCAGGCTCATTTAAGAAAAGCAAACACTGCAATATATAATGAACAAATATAAAACACAGTGATCTTTACGATTTGTGTAATTGATTCAGAATTAAAAATAAGTATAAAGTAAAAATCCTGCGTCAAAACTTCAAAGTAGCTACAAGATTTCTGATACTGATATAATTAAGCTGTTTGTCAAAGGCATGGGAATTTTAGTATGGTCTATTGAATACGACAAGAGTGGCCTTCCATACACTGGTCTATCTTTAATCAGAGGTGAATGAAAAATGATATATTTTGGGAAATAGCTTCATTTTATGAACACTAATCTAATTAAATAAAAAAATGCCGTTTGGGGTCAGCTCAGAACACATATTAGTAACAAAAAAGTAAACCATGTCAATAGAAAAGGTGTTATTTACATGTTTTTCATTCATCTATAAAAGGGAGCCATAGTGTTGGAGGAAATAACTCAAATAAGACAAGGCAATGTTAGCATTATTCATTCGGATAATTAAGTGTTTCAGTTCTCGAATATTATTCGGTATAAATGTAGGTCAAAAGCTGGGTAACACACCTACGCAAAATCGTATAAACTTTTTCAAGTCTTGTAAGTAAATTGGGCAGGATTGCTGAGTCAAACTTTGATACCTCACATGATGCAACATCAAGCTCTGAAGCGCTTCATTCATTTCAAAATTAACACGCATGCTGTTTATATGTTGTTGCTAAAATAACTTCTCTAAGCTTCGTTGTTTTAAACGTATTGTGAACTTATTAAAATAACTTATATTTTAGAAAGCCATGTTATGAATTAAATCCTGTGACGTAATGTAAAATATTGGGGTTAATTAGTTTAAGTAGAAGTCAATTAGAGGAGATGTATGTTAACTATTTAACTGTTTCAGCGAAATTTGACACACACACAGCATTTGTTTATATAATCACTCTTTCAATAATAGATAATTAAATGATGGTCATAAAACTTTATCATCACTTTTTTGAGTTCTTGTATATGCATAATATACAAAATAAATTCATCATTTGATTGCCATAGTCCTTTTAAAAAAATGCTTTCGACTTCCTCAATGAAGGATATAATGTCAGAGATACTTTGATCACAGCGTGTCCTTTTCACATCTCAGCTCGGAATAGGTTTAACCTAGTGCATATGATGAAACAATTCATGTTAAGAACGAGCCTTCTATAGTTTATAAGACAAGAAAGCTTTTTTTTTTCGTAGAAAAATCCTTAAATATTTTTTTCGCCAACCGTAAATATCTCACCCACAATCGATCTCGACACCAAGAAGCAAGACGAGTTCGAGGTCACTCTTTTCAACAAGTTCAAGGTCATAGAGGACCTGCATGAAGAAGACACTATATAGCAGAAGTTTAAGAAATTATAATTAGCTGTGACCTCTACAGGCAAGGAAGTACTGTCCCCCAAGTCATACAATCACAATAAGTTGAAATCATAAGAGACGCTACAGAAAATTGAAGAAAAAAGACAAACGAAAGCAAGTTTTAACGACAGCAGAACTAGTCAGCAAAAACTAAACCACAAGAAGAGTACATATAAACAAATACGAAGCAGTAGAGGCAGCCCACTATATCAGAACCAAGGACCTGTTTTCAATCACCAAGATATTCTCGACAGGCCAGATCAGCCGAACACATCTGACATACCGTCAGCTACAAGCGATTTGCCAATCACGTGCTGTGCACCCATGAAGGAAGAGATTAAGCCAATGATTAAAGTATTCAGGGCATGACAGCATACCGGCAGATGCGATGAAGGCTTACGTCAAGGCCAGTGCGCATCATTCCGTCACAATAGCTGGTACGTATATCACCCGTTTACATCAACCTCGTCGACAATGACAAGGCTATGACGTCATCATCTTATAAAGGGATGGCCTGTAGAATCTTTCATGGACGAATGCTCGCCGACGCATTTAAAGTAATAAGCAGAGTTTAGCAATGCTACTTACTCTAACCTTTTCTGTTCCTGCTGGCCATACACTGGGTTTTGAAGACCACGACGGACCAGGAGCAAATGGGGATCCAATTGATAATTTAAAAGAAGTAGGACGACCTCGATAATTCGACTCTTCTCTCCCAACAACAGATCAACGAAAATGCTCGTTGCGGAGAGCTTAACTAGACTGGGCTTCACAATAAACATTAAGAAGAGCAAGGTGTTCAAAACAAACGCATCCAACAAAATACCCATCACAGTCCAAAGCGATGCCTTGGAAGAGGTAGAAAAACTGAACTTTCTCGGCAGCATCAAAGACAACCACGAAGGAACGAATGCAAACGTCAGCTCCCGCATGCATCAACACCAAGATCAAGCTCATCAAAACTATCGTGTAGGCAATATTCCTCTATGAAGCAGAGACCTGGAGATGAACCATCACCACCATGAAGAAAATTCAGGTTTTCATCAACATCTGCCTGAACAAAATCCTCAAGATCCGCCTGCCAAGCAATATTATCAACGAAGAATTATGTAAAAGAACATAGCAACCCGATGAAAACAAGATTCTTTATAGATGTAAGAGATGGTAGGTCTATATCCAATACAACAAGGAAATTTCTCATGTGGTACCCTCAAGAAAAAAGGAAGAAACACTATGCGCCGAGACCTGGATACAGATTCAAAGCACACAAGCAAAATAAGAAGATGGCTGGATGGACTCGCCAGGAGACGCCAGGAGGAAGCTGGTCGGCGGTCTCGGCGGGTTAACAGACGGAGATGGGTATACATGATTAATAAGAGAACATGGACATATTACACACAAAAAAGCTAAACTTGCAGAACATGAAACATTAAAACTAAACAAAAACAAATAACTTCACGTCGTAAAATCATTAATAGACGTAATTTCGATAAGTTTCGGTTTCGTTTGGAAGAACAAAGAGTAGCAACGAGTTTACGCAGTGAAGGGAGAATGATCGTTTTGTCATGCGTTAAATGTCAATTTGAAATTTGCAACAACCTTATAGTTGATTGTTGCGTTTTTTATACATTTTATATGTTACCAAGATGTGTTTTATACTGCAAGAAATAATGATATGATTCTGATATTTTAAAATGAGCACCAACATTATAACAAACATCTATATATATGTCCGCAAAGAATAGTTCCAAAACCTATTTACCAATGTTTACTTGCTAACATACACTTAGGCACTGCTTGTATTGCTACTATTAAGGCTGTCTACCCTCAGTGCCGCTAATGTTGTTATTGATTTTTTTTTATTTCAGGTCGTTGATTTGCTTAACGACCTATACACATGTTTCGATGCCATTATTGAAAACTACGATGTATACAAGGTAAGGTCAAAAGTATATTGAAATATTCTTTAAATAGATAAACGTTATGGTATAAATATTTATATATAAAGTATTTTATTTCATTTCACAATAACGCGACACTTCCCTGACAGGTTGAAACAATCGGCGACGCTTACATGGTGGTATCCGGACTCCCTGAACGCAACGGTAACGAGCATGTTAGACAGATTGCTCGGATGTCCCTGGACATACTCCACAGTGTGCGACAGTTCGTGATTCGTCATAAACCGGATGAACAGCTTACGGCGCGTATTGGATTACACTCTGGTTTGTATTTTCGTTCAGTGCTTTGAACGTGTTTTGCCAAAAATTCCAGTTGAATGAATGCGTTCAACAAAGAACTACAGTATGAGTTTTTATTTATTTAGATTTCTCAGCTTAATAATAGCGGTTTACAATGATCCTATTAACAATACCAACCCATGTACATTTAAGACTTGTTTATAACATTTGTGAACTGCTGTTGGTTACAATACACTAAATGATCGCTTCATGTAGGGCTGTACTCTCTAAAAAAATATCATAGTTGACAGGAAGGCATGTTTTACACTTTTTACCATTATTCAGGTGTTATCTTGCGGAGATAATGGTAGGGCATGAATAGGTGTTCACTACTGAATCCCTGAAATATGATACACTTGAAGACTATAGTAAACCATTGCACTAGAAAAGGTTACATTCCACTAAGAAACGGCCGAAAAAAAAGTTGCAAAAACAGTCGATTTTGATTTGTGTCAAGTTCTTTCTTGCATTGTACATGACATATCTTTTTTATTGCATAAATCGATTCCGCTTAGAATGGCCTTTAAGAAAAGGTATGGTTATGGGGGTCTCTATGTGCAAAATGTTGAATTTATTTTCGCTCAAAGTTGTCGCTTTTACATTGAATTATATAGGGAAACTATTTGGTGTATTATGACCTAAACGCAAAACCAGGCCTAGTCACAAAGAAGCTGTATTTACAGAAAATCATCATTTTTTTAGTGAGATATGATGCGTTTTGGCAAATTTCACGGAATAAATGCGTTTGTTTCACGAATTTAAGGAGCATCGTGAGATTTTAAGAAAAAAATACGTTTTCAGAGGAAAATAAGAAAAAAATTGTACAAAAACTCGTCTTGAGCATCTCAAATCGCAACAATTTGTGCTGAAAGAGCTCATGAACACGTTTTAATAGTTGTTTACTTCTTTTTCTACATAGCTTGTAACAATATTCCAGTATTTTGACCGATTGTAATTATTTAGGGTAATCGTTTTACGCCTGAACGCCCGTAATAAATCAAAGCTCCGAACGCGAAAGCCACATGGCTTATCAGGCGTTATAATAAAATGCATTTTCAAGCATTTCTACGTGAAAGATCGGTCTGAAAATTGGCATGCACATAGAAAATAGGTTTATAAGTTTCGAGAAGTGCTTATTTTTCGCGATGTTAACAGTAAACGTTGTCTTATAGGTTACAATACACTAAATGATCGCTTCATGTAGGGCTGTACTCTCTAAAAAAATATCATAGTTGACAGGAAGGCATGTTTTACACTTTTTACCATTATTCAGGTGTTATCTTGCGGAGATAATGGTAGGGCATGAATAGGTGTTCACTACTGAATCCCTGAAATATGATACACTTGAAGACTATAGTAAACCATTGCACTAGAAAAGGTTACATTCCACTAAGAAACGGCCGAAAAAAAAGTTGCAAAAACAGTCGATTTTGATTTGTGTCAAGTTCTTTCTTGCATTGTACATGACATATCTTTTTTATTGCATAAATCGATTCCGCTTAGAATGGCCTTTAAGAAAAGGTATGGTTATGGGGGTCTCTATGTGCAAAATGTTGAATTTATTTTCGCTCAAAGTTGTCGCTTTTACATTGAATTATATAGGGAAACTATTTGGTGTATTATGACCTGTTGGTACCAGAAAGACACTTTTCCATGTACAGAATAAAATTGCTTATGTCATTTGTATAAAACTTTCACCATTCAATTCTGGGTTTCATTTTTTCATCAGTGAAATTAACTGGCATACAACATATATGTTTGCTTCTAAATTTGGTGGTTGGTACAGATGTATAAAACAATGTTTTAGAAATTACAATTTTCTATAACCGAATAGATTTACGTTTACTCGTTTAGTCATTGCTCAATACGGAAAACGAAAGAGTAAGATCTGCTAACATTTAATGTTACAACAACATGATCAAGCTCTTTAGTGATGTTTAACCTATCGCTCAGGCCCTGTCTGCGCAGGCGTGGTTGGACGGAAGATGCCTAGGTACTGTCTATTTGGAGACACCGTGAACACCGCCAGTCGCATGGAGTCCAATGGAAAAGGTAGTATTTAAGAATTGATTTACTGTATTGACTTTTAATATTCGAAATCGATTTTCACATTTCGGCTTATTCGGAGGTTGTTACCAATAGTCGGTTATGTCCGATCGATGTTATCACCGCGATAACATTTCTAGCACATCACCGTCTTTATTTCTGTTAGAAGTTATATGTAGTCCCGGTTAATTTTGTTTTGTCATACTATCATAGCTCTTAAAGGTAACACAATTTTCCCTCAACTATAGTTGCTTAACTGTTCAGGCCAGTTTCAAATTGCGTGTAATTAAATGTGAATATACACGAAACAAAAGAGTTAAAACGATATAACTCAAAATCAGGAATTTGTAAACCTTATCATAATAATCTTATATAACATATTGGCTCTTTCTAGAATATTTCCTTAAAATAATTTTGTTTGCGACCGTTGGGTTAATCTTGACCATTTTTTAATTAACCACTCAATCCACTGCCTCGAGCATCAAAGTTTTAAACATTGTGTACTGTTTTGTTTTACGTTTTTACATTAGAAACCATGTTCCAGTGATTGCATCAATGAGGTTAAAGGGGCCTTTTCACAGATTTTGGCATATTTTAAAGTTTGTCATTAAATGCTTTATATTGATAAATGTAAACATTGGATATCAAATGCTCCAGTAAAAAATCAAGAATAAAACTCAAAAAGAACAAAAAAGGTAACCGCCAGCAGGGCTCGAACCACTGACCCCTGGACTACTGGAGTAAAAAGTATGCGACTTAGACCACTCGGCTATCCTTCCGAATACACTGCCTAATGTATTTTATACTTAATATAAGCAATCCTTGTAGTTTCACAAAATATAACGGTAACAACAGAACTCTCCAAATTATTAATTCGTTTCGCATTGCAACGCTTTATAATTTTCGAAGTTTTAAATAATCGAACGATGCATATAATGGCTATTTTAGTGCATGGTAAATGTTCAGTATTACTGTTTCCTCACAAATATAATAACTAAAACGAAAATTTGCGAATCTGAAACAACTTTTTTCAATTTTGTCAATTTACCCAAACGTGAAAATGCCCCTTTAATTCACAATACACACGGAAATCATTAATGAATTGAGTTTTTACCGCATTAGAAATATTAATATCGCGCAGTAAAGTACATCATAAATAGTGTTAGATATACGTACCGGTAGATGTTTTGCTCATCTTTTAGAAAACATTTTGACTGATATGGTAGAATATGACTTCAAGTGGGAAAATAATTTGTCATTAGTTACCAAAACATTTTTGAACACTGTCAATTACAGCAGCTGATTGCTTTTAATTTATGGATCACGTCCTCTTATTGTTTTGTGCAGTTTGCAGAGGTCTAATTCAATCAGTTTTCTTTAACCGTTTTTTTTAATTCTCGAATTGTGTTTACAGCCATGACAATACATATCAGTGAATCCACTATGGAACTTCTTTTGCCATTTGGCACTTTCACCATAGAAGAGCGGGGAATTATCGAGGTCAAGGTAATATAGAGTTTTTTGTAATCTATTTGGTATATCTCATCGCATTTTTCAATGTATTGCCCATATGAGGGCGTAAACGCGAGTTGAAAAATGAATAACACTTTTCAGTTTACTGTTCTTCATGCGTTTCGCTGCCAATCGCCATTGTCGCAACTTGCGACACATTTTCAAAAGTGGCGACAACTTTTGCACAGTGGCGAATTTCATTACTGACACTATAATTGTAGACTGCGCTAATCTTTATAGCAAGGAATCTGGCTGGTCATTAGTGAAGCATATACAGTCATCAGATTGCGTTCAAACAAGCCTTACGGTAATTGATTTTTATCACGTCGTTTATAGCCACTTTGTTCCAGATGAGAGTGACATCCGGTGAGAGATTATCTTTAACGTTACAGCAACTGGTTCACGCTTGTTTGGGCACAAACACACTCCGTTGAAATCAAAATCAGCATTATATGTTTTTAACCACTGAAGTGTTTTGAATGAATTTGTTGCAAAATACTGATTTGTAATTCAAAATGAATATGATCATTTCAAAATTAAGCAAATAAAGTCATCAGACTGCGTTCAAACAAGCCATACGGTCATTGATTGTTATCAGGGCGCCAAGCCAAGTCCCTCTTTGTTCCAGATGAGAGTGACATCCGGTGAGAGATTATCTTTAACGCAACAGCAACTGTTTCACGCTTGGTTGGGCACAAACACACAATTTTGAAATAAAAATCAGCATTATTTGTGTTTAAACCACCGAAGTCTTTTGAATGAATATGTTGCAAAATACCGATTTTTCATTCAAAATAAATATGATCATTTGAAAATTCAGCATGCTTTTAAATGCGGACATGGGGTTTCCTTCTATTTCCAAACGAGGTTTATCTCTTTCTGGATTTGATTTCTGACATGTTAAACATTGTATGTACACAATCATGATGAAATTTAACAAGACTTCGGACAGATAGTTGTTTTTTCAACTCAATACAGATGGGGAGGCGGAAAACTACAACGGGCGAGGCATGGTCAGGGGTGATAACCCCAAAAAGGGTTAGGGTAAGGGTAAGGGGTCGGGTTAGGGTTAGGGTTGGGATTAGGCTAACCCAAACCCTAACCCGACCCCTAACACATACCCTAACCCTAACCCTCTAACCCCCCTTGCGCAATACCATACCATGCCTCGCCCGTTGTCGTTTTCCGCCTCCCAATACAGATGTGTTTGTAAAGAGGATTAAGCGTTGTGCAAGTAAAATGTTATTTTCATTTTGTCATCTATCTTCGCGACCTAATCAAACTGTCAACAATGCTGAGATTGGTAAATGAGTTAAAATAATGTGTTATAAAATAGCATTACTACTTCATGGTGACGATACTTTTTATTTCAGAGCTTGAAACAAATGAAAACTTGTAGAATCATATACTTTGGTTATGTGGTTTTATATTTGAATAAATGATATGAAATATTTGTGCAGCCTACCCTTACAGTAATGTTAACATTATTTGATTATTCTGATTACCTATGTTGTTTATCATATGGAAAAATGTTATTTATATACAAAATATAGCGTATTAAGACTTATTTAAGTTCCATATTGTAATTTGGGCAATTATAGGAAATCATATAGTAATCATATAGTAATTTCAGTCAATTACATTAATTTAGTTGTCAGTTTTTTATGATAGTTATTAAAAATAAAGTCAGATTACTCGACGGTTTTCAGGTCGGAAAAAAATGGCGAAAACTATTTTTAGGGCCATTTAAACTCCTGGTTATTTATTGAATAACGAATGACATTTACGCTGCAGTTAAATAACGCGGTCATAATTATTATCAGGTATTAACCGCGCATTAGCACGATTGACAATTGTTACTAAGCAAATAAAAGTATTATGAAACATTGTTATGATTCTTAACCTGAATACTATGTGTAAATAATCAAATTAGGTGCATAATCTAGTGTATAATTTCTGGTTTAAAAGAATATTATTATGCCATTGTTTAAATCATTTTTTTTATATAAATGAACCAATTAATGAATTAAAAAAACGAGCGAATGAACGCACACCAACGATTTAACAACTTAATAAGCTGTTCACCAAACTTCTATTTGCAAAATTTGTGTTCTGCACTTACGTACAGTTACATTAATATACTTAATATTATTCGCTAGTAAAATGTTATCTATATTCCATATATTTTTAGGGAAAAGGGCGAGTGCGGACCTTCTGGCTTGAGAACGAGCCAGAAACTCAGGGGAATTAAGGCATGAAGTTGGAAACAGAAACATCCCTTAGCGGTTACTCCTGTTTGGGTTAATTGCAAATAATTTCGTTTTAAAAACGCTGGTGTTACACATCTCATACATTCTCATGGTGCTGTTTTTACTAAATGGACTATAAGAAAGCATTTTTACAATTTTAATAGAAATAGAACTAACATAAAACACTAAAGATTATGATCGAATGTTCAGTTGGTACACGTGTTATTTTGACACATGTCTATTGTCCTTTGAAATGTCAAGTTCATGTTTGATAATCAGCTTTAAGTTTACTTCCAAAAAGTACATATTTCTATGACTACTACAGATACCCAATTGAAATTTGTCCACATGTTTTCGTGATTATTATGTATGATCTTTGATAAAGGCCGATAACTATGACCTCAAATTAGAAGGAATTAAGCAGCAATTAAGCCCCTGATTTAACTTAAAAACTCTTACTCAGAGAAATATTCCCATCCAAAGCTGATATGATGCTGCATACTTAGCTGCGTGTTAACATGCTGATCTAGCTTAGAATAACATTGGTCAAGTTGGGTCGAGCACAAGATCACTTTGGGCAAAAATAGATATAACGTTTGCGCCCAATTCAGTGAATTCACTATCATGAGAATAGATGCAGATATTGAGTGTCATTTTAAGTGTAGGTACCTTATATACAGACCTTTTTGCACAGCTAATTAAATAACATTTGTTATTTAAAAATTTAAACTCCAGTTCCTGGACATGGTAATTATTCTTGTTTAACTTTGCAAGTTGTTATATTTTAGTGAATATATGCTATAAAACTATGGTTGCTTCAAACATTCAACTTGAATTATACCTTTGTTGTCAATATATAATGTGAGTGATAGAAAATATAAATTATACTATCAAAGCGGGTGAATATTTGTACGTGCTATCTAGAGACACAGGTGGTTAGCGTGTGGCTATGATATTAATTAGTGAAAACATCATTTTGAATGATAAATTATCATATTATAACGAAGAATCATTTTTTCTTAAAAAAAATATTCACTATCAAATATATATAACAATGTATCCAACTCGAAATCACCCGAAAACGGGATGCATCGCTTTGAACAGCCATTACTTCATCAATTTTGCAGTGATTTTCATGAACCCGGTCTTATTCAAAAATAAATTTCCTTTCTGGAAATGTATATATCTTGTTATATTTCTATACATGCTGGGTCAAATTTTAAGAAATAACACGATACACAATTAGCTTGACCTACTTTACAATGATCAGACAGTATTCATGAATGAAATCTCCAGTTGTAAAGACACACCTTCCCATTGGACCAATGAAATCACTCGTGTGTTTAAAATGTCAGTTAGTTGAAATGTATGTAAACAAAGGTTTCGAACGGCGCTGGACAGTTAGTTTTCATGCATAATGCAACGGCAAGCTCGGTAAGAATGTTTTTTTTCATACGTTTTATTGAATGATGGTATCGATGTCCGCGAACTTTGCAGGGAAAATGCCCTTTACTCCGTGAAATTTCAGTCATGAATACTGTCTGATCGATGTTAAGTGGGTCATTCGAGTCGTGTATCGTGTTATTTCTTAAAATTTGACCCAGTTTTTGTGAAAATATTGCAAGACATATATATTCATTTTTGCGTTGAAATAGACCGAGATCGTGAAAATCAATGCAAAATTGATGACGTAATGGCTGTTCAAAGAGATGCACCCCGTTTACGGGTGATTTCGAGTTGGATACCTTGTTATATATTTATTTGATAGTGAATTTGTTTTTCTGAAAAGTTGATGTTTCGTAATAATATGATTATTTATCATTCAAAATGATGTTTTCACTAATTAATATCATAGCCACACGCTAACCACCTGAATCTAGAGACATAGATAGCTCTAGTTGTATGCTGTCATGCATATAAAGAATGAAAAAATGTGCTCCCATTAAATGATTTGAATTTGTTTGTAAAGAATCAAAATATTAAATGTTAGATGCCCAACGTTGAATATTGTCTTGCGTGTTCATGTAAAATGATATTTAAATTATTTTTATATAATAACATAATTATAACATCGGATCTTCTTTGAAACAAATTGTGAAATAATGCTTGAACTATGATTTATGGAAGGGTATTTAGGTAAAAATTACATCCTTCTTTGTGTCTGTGTCATGATTCTTGATGGTACTTTCAATTTGTATGTAGACACCTTTTCATTCTTGATGACACTTACATCTTGCCTGATGTCCAGTGTCTATTTTCATTCTGCTTAATGGTATCATGCATGTGTACAGATGCAACATTATTGTTCGTTAATTGCATGCTGCATATGTGTATGTTGGTTTGTGCAGAGAGACTTGTGCAATAGACGCAGTGTATAATGGAATCAAATATTGATGCGTTGAATAAATTAACGCGATGGAAAGATGTGAGTTTCACCCAAGCACAAAGCAACATACAATCATGCAAGATACAATGATGTCAATTGACAGTCGTTCCGAAATGCTACGGACGACTACGGAAATTTACGGCGTATAACGGAAAGTTTAAGTTATAGGAGAAGTTGCGCCCCTTTGTAAGATATTTGCTACTGAACCGAAATTAACCGCGCGTTTGTAGACGTAACTTTTTGTTGGTTAATGACTAACCATAATTTTTGTACAGTAATTTACCTTCAATAACCAAAGAAATTCTATGGATATATTTCAATATATGCTACTAATGCATGTGTGCAGAGCTCCAGATAAGACGCTTAAAGTCGTAAAAAAATTAATTAAATTTAATAAAAAAAGTAGACTTAAATTCTGTGCGTATGGTTACACATTGGAAAAATAAAATAAGAATTCACAATTTGTGATCATGCGTAAAACTCAATATCAATGCATATAATGTAAACATTTTATCAATGAGTTCCCACTCGTCTAGGCCCTCATTACAATTATGAAATCAACAGCACTTCAACGTTATTATGAATAACAGACCACCTTTAAAACAGTCCAAAAGCCGAACGTTTTCCATTATCTGGTGCTTTTATCGCAAAAAGTCTGCTGTAACCCGGCAATTGTCATCAGCTCTTCTTAGACTATAAACCAAAATGCGGATGTGCCAAAAATTATACTTACCTGAAAAAAGGAATTGATAATAGACTTTAAAGCTGGATTTTTTTTATAGAGTGTAAACCAAGATTTTGCTGAAGAAGTTATCTGGAACTCTGCATGTATGTTGAGAGGAAATCCATTACATAATTTCAAATTTACTTGAGTACTTTTATATTGCACCACATACAATGCTATAAAACTATAATATTGAAATGCACATGTAAACTTTATTATAGATGGGTAGGTATTTCGTGTCAATCTCTTTCACATATGAAAGAGCTGTTGGTCATGCTGCTTTAAGTACATATTGATGCATGACACAATTATGATTAAGCATAATAAAACACTTGTTATTTGCCAAGATTCATAAGAGTCAAATATATACGAGCAGTTAGAGCGTAATCGTGCGCAGCGAGACTTACTCATGTAGACTTGAAACTGTTATTGCTTTCTTTCGAAATAATTTCATGTGTCCGATCTTATATGCAATATGCCCGGTGTTTTTTTTAATGCGGATTAATGCTCCGTTTGAGATACATAATTAATGAAAGTCTCAATATTTAAAAAAATTAACACCGGATTAATGTTGACCGACATTCTTTCATACAGAATGGATATAAATATTATAGAGCTTAACAAAAAAATACATTAAGCCCTATTCTCCCGACACACGCGCTTGACACACAGGTGGTTAGCGTGTGGCTATGATCATAAGTGAAAACATCTTTTTGAATGATAAATAATCATATTATAACGAAAAATCAACTTTTCTATAAATAAAAAATTCACTATCGTTTTATATATACCAAGGTATCCAACTCGAAATCATCCGAAAACGGGGTGCATCGTTTTGAACAGCCATTCCTAAATCAATTTTGCAGCGATTTTCATGAACCCGGTCTTATTCAACGCAAAAATGAATTTCCTTTTAGGAAATGTATATATCTTGTTATATTTCTACACATGCTGGGTCAAATAGTAAGAAATAACGCTATACACAATTCGCTTGACTTTTTATAGAAAAGTTGATTTTTCGTTATAATATGATTATTTATCATTCCAAAAGATGTTTAACTAATTATTATCATAACCGCACGCTTACCACCTGTGGCTGGACATACACCTTTAAAAAACGCTATACAAATTCAAGTACTTATGCACTTAATTGATTGTAAACAATGACGGTTGAAATCCGTGCGTGGGAATTTTTTTGGTAACCAAGAGCGACGTCAACATGTATGACAGACCTGTTTATATGACATTTTTTTAATTTATTTTGTCCAACTTGATTTAAAATTATGTTTTATGATATTTTAATACATGTAGTAGAAGAAGTTATTTTCTCAACGAGGAGTACAATAGTTGTACAGTACTAGACACGAGTACTTGTATTTTTCAGGTTTCATTTTATACCACAGACATTATATAGTCATAAAATGATAAATATGTGTTTATATACATTGTAATTATAGCCTGGTAAACAGACTAGAGAAATCTGAAAGTTTCACGCACAGGTCTGTGACAATGGGGGTTTGGGCTACTTTATAAATATGAGGTCGATATACAATCCACATCGGTAGATTACATCTACTGTAATTATTTGGACTAGGGATGGGCCACATTTCCAACACATCAGCCCCGCTATGTCCTGAATAAAATACATGTATAATTTCTTGAGTGCCAATTGCATCTTACAAATATCAAAAACATTCACGGAAGTCAATTCGTTGTGTAGGCCTAGTGGTCTTCATTACAATAATAAACGTATTTAGTTTAATGGAGATTATATAACAAAGGGAACTAATTCAGCTTATTCAGTTTACTAGTCAAAATGATTCGGATGTTTTCGCTTTTTTCCGAAAAGTTATTTATTCAACATACGGAGAATAAACGCGCGCCACCTGTTGTCATAATTTAGTAAATTGCATTCTGCTTAGTTGCATTCTGCTTACTGCCTGTTGCTAAATGCTGTTGTTAATGACGCTTAGTGGCAAAACCGATTATGACTGGTTTCAGGAATAATGAACACACACACATTGGATTGTCACCAAGCATGTTGCAACAATCATCAAGTTTAACCGATAGAGAACAAGCATGTTGGAACTGTCATGAAGCATGTTAGAATAGACATCACGCATATTGTAAATATTCATCATGAATGATGTAATGTTGCAGCAATCATCAAGTATAAACGAATAGACAACAAGCATGTTGGATTGTCATCAAGCAAATTAGAATAAGCATCAGTCATAATGTAATATTCACCACGAATGATGTAATTTTTACCTAAATACCCTTCCATAATGATTCGATATGACTGTGTACTTAACTTGTTTTGTTTATCTTATTTTTGTTGACCTCCAGTGATAAGTTATGTATTAATTAATGTATGTAATTTGAACATTGTAATTATTTATATTCAGCACGCACGTCTGTAAAATAATCATGGATTTGTATATGACCATAAGCTTGTTATGCTTAAGTCAAAATACATATTATCTTCTGTTCTGTATCTTATCTTATCTTTACAGACTTAAATCGTAAAAGTATGTAGCCTTGGAATTACAGACTTGAATACCATAACCAGATATTTTCGCTATTATTTAAACCTAATATACTCCAATAAGAGACTAATCCCCAGTATAATCTCCCATGAGTGTTTCAATGTGGTTGATGCTGTAGTCATGTTGGAGTCAATTATAATAGCTTTCAATTCATTCTGTCAGATCACGTAGACTTTTTTGATCTGCGCACCTGATAATCGGTTTAAAACCAATATCAGACGCATGGTGAAATAAGGATGGTTAATAATAGCGCCGTGGGGGCTGTTACTTATAATTTTCACAAAATTGACCGCTATTTATAAAGCAACATTTATTCAAACTGAAGCCAGCATTGCTTATTTTCATGCCTATATGGACTAGCCCATGCAATTATAGATTTAATGGGTCATACTTATTTAAATGTGATTTTACCATCAAACAAAATCGTTCCTTCAGTTTTATTATCCAAAGTTGAAAGTGGAATAGATCAGACATATTCAAATATGATAATATTTGTTTGATTACTACGCAAACACTGTCAATTATTCTAATTAAAACACTGCACAAATATGCATGAGCACTATCGATGCAGTAAAATTCTAAATAAAGACGGCATTTTTTGGAATCTTGAGTTTGAACCCCACTTGAGTCATGCCATGTGTATTGATTTCCAAAGCGTATAAACATGAGTTAATAATTGAATACGTCAATACGCAATACACTACATAGCAAACTTTTGATGCAGAGGATAAGCGCCTAAAATTGGTAACATTTTTTTTTAATTTAAAAGGCTAAATTTCAACCTTTATTTTCTAAATATGATATAAGCCGTGTATGTTTATAATGATTTTTGTAAGTACTTACCGTAGTGGATATGATGTTTGCCTACCGATCGTTAGGTCCAGTGGGCGTTCGTTGGATCTTATCAAAAGATACAAATATCTGGTTCTAAAACAGGAAGAAAAAACTTAACTCAGGAATCATATGCATGGGGCTTTGGTAACACAAACGCTAACATAAAAAAGGCTTATACTAATTACCAAGAGTTACTTACATGTATGTAAACATGATGTTTAAATTATATCCCTTTCTAACGCATTGTATTGTATCCGCTAGACCGAGTTTAACGGACCATTCTGTTTCTGCACATTTAGTTTTCGGTCTCAATGTACCTAACTATATTTTAAGATTTTGCTTTTTTTCAGTGAAGGCTGGCCAAATAAAATAAAACATCATTATATACCTAAAATTTGAACATCAATAAATATTTTACAACATCACTTTAATGCGAAATGATAAACCTTATTGTATTCTGCATTATATATGATATAAAGAACAAATAATGATATTATATTGCGTATAGAGGATTTAAATCAACGTTTTAGCATCTTTACGATACGAACACAATGAAGACGTCATACGATAGTCAAGAAAAGAAATTCACCGGCATATTTTACTAGCCTCAATTAGGATTATGTTGTGTAAGCAAATAATTGGTGACCTTACTTAAATTATGACATTGCTAGATAGCCATTATCGTACCATAATTGATTTTGCGCTAAAAACTAAAGTGGTAACCAGAATACATACATTCATAACAAGCAAGGTAGATTCTTGTTCCGAAACGTCACATTTTGGGGAAAACGAAAAAACAGGTCCTTTTTAAAACAGAAGCTTTAGTACATAATTAATGCTCTGCCATTTTGTTTTAAGTAATCACCATTTGCAACATTAAATCAAACAATTCTTACATCAGAAATATGTAAAAGAAATTCATATTATATGACGAAAATTGCAAAATAAGGGAAACATCGCGTTTTTAAATGATTCCAAGAAAAGTTGTTCGTGATGCCGTTTCTAACTTATATAACAATTGATGTTCTACATGTTTAATCCAACAGCGAATTTCTGTTTCCGCAGGGCGTACTTATAGCACATATTTTTATGATAGCGTCGCATTACTAATCTAACATTTATTAGACGTATATCTGGTAAGAGAAATGAATTCGTTTAAATACTATATTATTTCAAACTTATTACACAATTTAAAGTTAAAATATTTATAATTTTATTAAAAGTTAAGTGAACATGGCATGGCGCCATTCTAACAACTACTTCGGTATCTCTTGGCCAGAAATTACTTCAGTTTTGACATTTCATTAACAGGTTTTGTCAGACTGTTTCGAAGTTGTCCCTAAGTTTGATTAAAAAAATGTGTCGAATGCTTCACATAGATTTTACTGACATGTTTGCTTACAATACAGACTTAAGAACTTGTTATAAATTTATAATTGTTAATTTGCCAAAATGAACAATGAAATATCAGCAAGTATTATGTTAGAATAAAACCTTTGGTTCATTAAATTCGTAGACGTTGATCAATGATAGGTCGAACATACTGCGTAAATACATATTTTCATTAACTTCGTTTATGTAAAATCTTTTCCTTCAGACTTAGCGTATTACTAACTTAGCTAATTGGTGAACTATGCAAACCAGACGGATAAAAAATCAAAGCCTTTACATTTATAATCAAAAACCTATTATCTTTCATTAGGTTTGTCCGTTGATATCTTATAATTTATATCGTTTAGCAACTGATTGATTGCAAAATAGTGTCTTAAACGTAGTGAACCAATCGAAAGATAACAGGATGGACACAGGGTCTTGAAATCAGAGGAAACTGGGAAAACTAAAATTTAGGAAAATTTGGTTATGTGAACACATGTTTTAAAAATGCAAACATTATCCCCATCCCACTAGTGTATAAGCATGAAATATGTTTTTAAAAAGCCTACTTATTCGATGGAACTATAATAAAAACGGTATCAGCATATACATTTCACGTTTTAAACTATCGCGAACATCACATAAACACAACAACAAGGCAATGTATAAGGTGCGCATTTTGGCGGCATTTATATTTCTTTCAAAACAATACTACAACACTAAGCAAACGATGGGTTCTAAATAGTATCCCTTTTGCTAATTATGTCCGCTGAAATCAAGGTTGGTCGTGAAATTACATATCAATTAACATATGTTCATCGTAATTGATGTGTGAAGTCATTAGAGATTGATGTCGCGCAAAGTTTTACTAGCACTATAATGAACCGCAAATGCTAGAACACTAAGCCATGCGTTCTCAATTGTATCCATTGTGCTAATAATGTACTCTGAAGCCAACGTTGTCCTTATAAGCTTCACATCAATTAAGATATGTTCATCGTACTGTTTAAGTCACGGCACTGGAGATTGCAAAAAATTATACTTGAACTATACTGACCAATAGAATAAGATCAAACTCAAACATGCAAATAAGGTTCTCGGTTCTTGCTTTTTTACGGGAAGTGACAGCACTGTATGATATTGTTTAAACACATAGGAGTAATTTTGACCGAAGTAAGCAATTACATTCATGCGGTTATGCAAATTTGACATATTCTAAAACAAAATTAGGTTAAATATTTATATGTTTGTTCAATCAGAATGCATTATTACAACAGGCACTTTTGAAAACATAGTTGATGCAAAACAAGCAGTACATATATTTAGCATGAAGAGTTCTGTTTGATTAGATAGCAAAAGCAGGGACTTCTATCTCTTTAGAAACCGGCAGAAAGGAAATTATTGTGGAATTAACAGCTAGAACTCTGGAAATCCTATTCTAAGAAGACAATGAATTTAAGGCATATCTTGTTAATAACAGTACTTATTGGGTTCGCAACTTGCAATCCTGAGTCTCTATTAGATATATTTGAGTGCAACAACACCGGCTCTGACAACAACATCACTGTCGGCGTCGTTATTGAACGGTCGACATCTCTGTACATTCCGTTTATGATTAATAGAACTTATGGAATTGTGCAACTTGGCTTTAACCGGACTTGCGAAATGCTTCAGGGGATTTCTAATGTGGTAAGAACTTGCGTAAAATAGATATTCACACAAACTGGTTTTACTGTTTTGTCTTTTGGCTTTTACGTTCTTCGTTCTTATGTCGTGCATACTGCGAATTTAATCGTTAATATATTTTCACAACGAACAATCTTTAGAACAAGTTGTGAGAACTATCTAGTACTATGTGCTTCAATGACCTCGAAAGAGTTGGTAACTGTGTCGCGCGATTCCGCTGAAAGCAAGGTCACGTGTGCATATTGTTGGAAAAACTAGTTAACACCTCATAATTGAATTTCTTGCTATTTAATTTGTAAAAAATCTGATTTTTTTGTCTTTATATCCAATTCTACATTTAAATTGAAAGATTGGGTAACAATTTAATTCAAGAATGTAATTCATAAAACTTCCCCTACCTGATTAAATAGCAATAGAAATCGAACGAAATCATCAGTAAGTTTCAGCGATAAGCATAGCTTGCTAAAACCTGTAATTGCAAGCACTATTTACTGATTCACAAATTTTACTGATTAAGACGTTAATTGCGCAATAAAAACTGTTTGCATCTGAAGGTCGTTCATCATTAACTTTTTTTACATTGCAGATAATTAATGTATATATGTTAATGTCATTCATATATAACGCGTCACATGTGTGCACACGCATCTTTCCACAGAGACTGGTGCTGATGCCCTGTGATGTACCCTCATGTGTGGCGCTTAAGTGGGGCGCTCTAGCGGCCGAGATGCGCTACACGTACAACCCACACGTGATCATCGGGCCTGGTGAGATTTCTTGTATAAATCGAATGTCACTACGACATAAGAAAAACATAAACTTACATGTCGGTTCAAACAAATAACTGCAGTTTAAAATTGATGCGTAGAACACAAGCCTGCAACAATGTTTATTTGATGAATAGAAGATCATGTAATAATCAGTGGGTGGGTAAAAATACGGTTAATTACTTTTCGGGTATATCTAATCAAATTTAACGCTGAAACAACTTTGTGCTAGAAGTTTCATAAAGGAAAAGGGTTCAAAGTACGTGCGTCAGGTATCGTCTTAAAGACCACAAACACAAACGCTGATCTTTTTCAAGACACGCACGATACGCTCAAACTCTCATACACAGGATGCAGCCCCTCCGTGTCGACCGTGTCCCGCATGGCGGTTTCATGGAACCTGCCCCACATCACGTACGTTGGGTCGGACGAGGAGCTTGGAAACAAGAAGGAGTTCGCCTTGCTTACCCGGATGTCATACACCATGAATAGCTTCGCCCGCTTCTACATCGAGGTAGGTCATCCAGGGAGTGGTTTCTTGTATGGTAGCAGCGCAGTTGCAGTTGCAAAAGACGGTTGAATTTTTTTCTACCTCCATTGCATTTTTTTAGATGAAGATTATCTTTGCAAAAAGAAACTGAGTGTATCGCATGTGAGTTAAATATCGCACTAGGTCAGCATTGTGGAAGATTGTGCCTAAAGTGGAGTCATGTTTAGTTTGGAAAATAGACAATGTAAAATGAGCGGAAAGTGTTAAATAGATTTGAATGTGCGGTCTGTGCGTTTTTGTCCGGAATAACAGTCCACGCAGTGAACTCATTACCTGTTGCCAAAAGACACACTTATTTCCTGTGCGTGTGGCATATAGAAATATACCATACCTGCCATGTCGTTTTGTAATAAATCGGTAAGAATTGGAATTAAATAACGGCGAAGATATCCGAGTGGTTTTCTTACATCACAATTTGGCAGTAACCACTTTTTCTTTGTATCATACCTCTACGTAGCAAGCTTGAAAGAAATAATACCATATATCCTGGGTACCCGTATTACCGGTGACGTAAGCATTCATTTGTAAGTAAATAATATTAAATGCAACCTCCGTAAAACAAAAATCATATAATTATCATACGCATTCAGTTTTCCTCAAGTTAACACGAAACCTACCTTATATGTTAACTAAAACTCATTTAATCCATCACAGAAGTAAGTCACTGTCCGCCATTTTGGTTTCTACTGTTTACTTCTATTACCGGTGATGACATAGTTTTCCCTCAGACAAAACGCATTTTCAGAAAATCACACTGTACTGAACTAAACTGCCATACTGTCGAATATATACAAACAATCTATCAAAGTTTAACACATGTGATAAATTTGCAAACAATAAATGACATTAAATATGAATGAGTGTTGTGTTAATTAGCTTTCATTTTCACAATGAGGGCGAAGGAATGTAGAATTTCTCCTCCAGCACCTCAATGGAGTACACTATTTTAGATAAGTCGAGTGGCTACATTTGTCACATTTACCCCACTGAATAATTTCTAATGTGTAAATTAAGTTTATTTCTGGTGAGGCGTTGCCACATACACAACATGGAGTGCTGTTAGCTTCATCATCAGTCAGTTTGGAGTCATAATAATCAATGTAAGGTGCATTAAGTCCAGAGGTGCTTGGTTGTTGGGACTCACTATGTTTGTTGGATGCAAGTTTGTTTTTGTTCTCTTTCTTTTCAGAACCTTTACTTGTTTTCTCCTTAGTTGTTTTCTTTTTTGTTGTGACAATATCTATTTTCTTCAGTTTACTCTCTTTTGATGGTGACATCAAGTTACCAGTGACCGATGGTGGTAATGTTCTTTTCTGTGGCTTTTCAATAACTTTTGTATTTTTTTATTTTTTCTAAAAAGCTTTCAGTTTTGTTTTCAGGAATGACGACAGCCTGTGTATTTGTGTAAATAATTGATTGGACTGTCTTTGAAGGGAGATTGTGGTTCCTCTGCACAGGGTAGACACCAGCTTTTTGAATGAAGATATGAGATTTTCTGGAGTAAGTCCCTTGTTATATGCTTTAATGGACAATTCAGCAATATTCAAACGGGTAATCTGAAGACCAGGATTATTTCTATAAATGTTTGACATTCACTATAAAAGACACTTTTTAAAGGTCCGAAGCAGCAAACGTCCAAGGGTTGTGTGACACGAGAGGTGTGGGATGGTAGTACAAAAAATATCACATTGTGCTGTTTACCCCAATCTCTTAAAGTCAGATTAGCATGTGATTTGTGTCCATCAAAAAACAATAACAAAGGAAAGCCATTGGATGGAGCATGTTTAAGAAAATGTGTGTTCATGTACTGTGAAAATACAGTTGAATTGGACCACCCACTTTATGTGACAGTACCATTCGCACCTGGACAACAGCCTTTCAATAACTCATCATTCAAGCATATACCAGAAACAATGTATTAAGGTGGGATTCGACTCCCAACAGCATTACCAGATGCCATGTTGGTGACTGTTATACCACGATTTGATGTTATAGTTTGTTGTTTAGTGTTCTTTAAAGATATAACATTCTTAGGATTATGTTCCATGAGCACTCCTATTTCATCAATGTAAAAAAAGATTTTTTGGTTTGTTTGTTAAATTATACTTGACTAAAACATCATTGAGCTCATTGAAATAGTTATCAAGGCCTTTATTTGAAGTGCATTTGGCACGAAGTTGTGACAACTTTTGTGGCTTTGCCAATGTCAACTGTTTATGACGTCTCTTGAAACCTTCAAACCAAGAATTACAAAAAGGGAGACCTGTTGGCACTTTCCGACCACGACACACTGCAAAATCAGTTGCAATGTTGATAAATTCAGCCCGGCTATACCCATAACCAATACTAGCCATGTATGAAACATTCTCATCAAGTTCAACCTCTTCACCTTATGTCAATACAGGTGATGGACCAGAGTTGATAAGAAATCTATCTGTTTCTGATACAGGTTGCAGACCTAGAGTTCTGTCCCTGAGAGTACTTTCAGGTACACCATACATTTGAGCAGCTTTCCTAACCGAAGTGTCATTTTCTTTAACTTGTTTATATGCTATAAACAGCTGGTTTGATTCATACTGACGCTTTTCTTCTTCACAGGTGGGAACTGAAACTAAACAAGACAAAAGATGTTTTAACTTACCTTCAAATCTTTGGTATAATAATCATTTCAATAATAAGAATCTTCATGACAATTGAGAAGTTTCGCTCAGTAATGCAAAGTGTTGGTGTGTACATCCGGGTAATGAAAACGCGCAGCTGTTGTCTACGCTACATGTACTATGAAAACATTTGCAGACGGACTTTTCAAAATGAGAAAACTGTATGATCAACCAGATTGTATGTGTTAATAACGAAAATTGCATGGGCATTCGTGTTATAATACCTACTTACCCGAAGAAAAGACATTAGAGTATTTATCGTTTTGACAGCTAAAGGTAAAATAGTAAACAGTCTCCGACGGAAGTTGTAAATGAAAATGCGCGTGCTGTGACGTAGTAGCGTATTTACAAACATCACTGGTAATTCGGGTACACCGGTAATAGGAGTACGGAGGATCTGTTTGTGTTGTATGACGTTTGTTGATGCATTAAATATTGGTAAAGAATTGTGTCGTTGTCGGCTCAGGTATTATTTTAAAGTATCCCGGGTACTCGTAAGTATACTACAATGAAACCCGGGTACGGACAGTGCTCGTAAATGAATCCGCCCACACTTCGGGTACGTTTAAGTACACGTTCAGTTCTCATGGTTGATTCTTTTATACTTGAGAGTACCCGGATTACTTTTAAGTTGTACATGAGTAGTACATGAGTCGAAAATGACCAATGGATCGCTTTGTTTGCGTACTCCCCACCGTTGATTCTAATGTTGCATTTCACTCTTTGAAGGTGTTCAAGTATTTCGGATGGTCAGACATAGCCAATATCTTTGACGCAAACGATTACCGAAGCAATCTTGTTGGGACAAGTTTTCAGGTATCATTAATAATTTGTGTACATATCTTATTCTCCTTTAAGTAAAACATTGCTGAACAGAAATCTATTTATAGCAATTTAATACCAAATTTGACAATATTTAAAATATGTACATATGTATATTCTTATCATTATACTGGCTAAAATCTGTTCAGTAAATAGTTTATGAAAATATGTCTTGACAAAAGACATTCGCTTTTTAAAATACGCTTGTTGCATCTTTTTTTAAAGACTGAACGATTAGCGGAATGGTTGGTATACTTAGTACGCTCTTTTCATCTAGGCGACCCGGATTCAATACCGAAACGTGTCCCAAAACTTTAACCTTCTTCATAACTGTTGCAATATTGAACGTAGCAACTTGATATTTGGCATACATGTGTATCTCATGGAGCTGCACATTTTGAGTGGTGAAAGGTCAAGGTCATCCTTCACGGTCAAAGGTCAAAAAAATAATTCAAAAACTTTAACCAAAACTTTAACCTTCTTCATAATTTCTGCAATATTGAACGTAGCGACTTGATATTTGGCATGCGTGTGTATCTCGTGGAGCTGCACATTTTGAGTGGTGAAAGGTAACGGTCATTCTTCACTGTCAAAGGTAAAAAAAATCAAAGTTGCGCATTAGGGGGCATTTTGTTTCTGACAAACACATCTCTTGTGTTTCCCAACATTCGTGAGTCTAGTGAATAAATAAGGTAGCAGTGCTAGGCCACATTACGGATTACATTTCATGCAACGTCAGACGCGGAAGGACCACTAAAACTCCGACATACACTCTTTGTGCGCTAAATTACTCCATAAAATGTCTGCTGAATACCAGTTCCAAGACCAGACATGAAAGTATCATACATTTTTTTTAAACGGACATTCGTCTGCCACCGTTGGTTTATTCCACCTTGTTGTTAGTTGGTTACTGCCCAGACAGTATATGATCATACGGATATAATCGAATTTTGCTCAACTAAGTAGCAAGTAAATATCGGTTTATAAATATTCAACGAAAATTTTCGAAATTAGGCGAAACCTTTAAAAACACTTGCGTACAAAAATTAAATAAATTTTTAACATCATACAACAATTCTAAACACGTTTGAAGATTGAAAGGTTTTTTTTCTTATTTGCTTTAGAACATTAACATAAAATTAAATGTGAAACATTCCGAATGCTGATTTTGTACCAAAACAGGTCTAGAACATGTGTAAAATAGCAGATCTTTGTGATAACTACATACTATGAATATCAAGCACTTTGTGTTCAATACGTAGTTAATTTTCACAGAGACACACGGTATCTGCGTCTCTGATTACCAGGTCAAAGAATTAATAATGACAACATAAACGTTTCAAGATAAAAAAAATGTCTTTCATATAAATGTTATCTTCAGCCCAAATATTAAATATAGTGAAAGTGTTGTGAATATGAACACTGACTTTATACACACTGTATACACGCGCTTATATGAATACTACCATCTTTTGCCAACCAGTGGTCGGAGTCTAAACTTTAAAGGTGCGCATAACGAACATCACATAGCGTCAATATAAGCTTACTTAAATTGTTAAAACAAACATTTATTCTAACATTCAATAAAAAATACACCGTTATAAATATTAAAGGCATTTACATAACTATAAAGCAAATAAACTAGCGTGATAATTTGTGACGTAGTAGTATTCTGAACTACCTTAAAATAACTCCACAAGACCAAATCTCATACGAAATCAGGCACAATGAGTCTTAGCAGATATGCTGTTTCGAAATCTGGATCATTTAATAAATATACTAAACAATATTAAAAAAGAAAAGCCCTGATTCTGATATATTTTGCCACTGTTATATAATGATTCAATGCGCATTATGACGATTTTGCAGCGCACATTCGAAATCGAAGCACCCCACATTAAATCGCATCCAGTCCTTTTTAATGCAAAGGCTGCAGACCTGCGCGTAGAGATACTCCGAGTGATCAGTCAAGCTGGTTTTGTGTCAAGAGGTATACAAATACTTCAAATAGACATTGAAAAATAATTCCTCGATTTTAATATCATATTTTTTATAAATGTATGTTTTATTTCTTCGTAATATAAACGAAATTTGTCTAGCGTGTAGGTCGATAAAAGTCGAAAGTAGTATATATCTGTCATTCCATTGTGTCATGGTAATCGTTAGCGATTGCAAATCGCCATCCTGAATTTAATACAAGTATCTTCTCGACTATATGTATGAATCTGGAAACTGGATTATTTCAGTATTCATATTTGCCGGTAACGCGGACCACTTCCGCCAGATGGCGATACTGGCAAAGGAAAAATCGTCGCTTACGTTCGGAGAATACGTGCTGATATTCTTCTTCACGTATTGGGGCGACCCGAATGCAGGCAACTATAATTGGGAAAGAGGAGACGATTTGGACCAGGTAAGACGGTTGTTAAATCATCGTTATGGTCAGCATTCTCCTCCTCCTCCTCCTGATCATCGACAGTGTAAGCAAAATTAATACCACCAACACAACGAAAAGCAATCATCAACCATAACATCCGCTACAACCACCATCATACTAATCATACCAACATCTTAATGTTTATCATCAGCTACACCAGCTTTATCACCGCATTTCTGAATCATTGCAACATTTAGCAAATATATTTTCCAAAACAGGATCATAGTATTTTAAGTCACTCTTAAACGACATAGCCAGGGATCATAATAAAATAACTTAACGTTTCTATATCGTGTATTTTTATCCCACAAATCCGTCAATTCAGTGCGTTTTGGTTATATCCACGTGCATCCACAGGCGGCCCGGAAGGCTTACGAGGCGGTGATGGTAGTGAGGACACGCCGGTCGGAAGACCTGCAGTTCGCGTGGTTCGAGGCGGAAGTGAAGAGGCGCGCGATGACCGAGTACAACTACATGTGGGAAAAAGACCACGAGGTATCAAGCCTTGAATCGGTTAAGCTGTTTATAACAACGGTATGTCTGGTAAATAAGATTGTTTCTATCAACCTGTGTGATCCAATTTTTATATATAACACATGCATATTAACATTGCTTAGTTTCATACAGTCTATTGACTGGGTTTTACCAAGATACAAAGATTCTGGGGACCGTTTCAATAAGCTCTCGCTAAGTTCACATAAAAGAGATTGTTAGTTTTGCAGAAGAGAACCATACAGACACATTCGACTTGTATTATCATGTTTTGTTGTTTAGAAACTAATATATTAATTATTAATAGTCGAAGAAAATGTTATCGAAGAAAGTTTCGGTTAACCATTTGCGCTATAAGCATTAATTGCATGTCTGTTGTAGGTGTCCACAATGAACATAGGCCTATACGATTCCTTCACATTGTATGCGCTTGCACTTAATGAGACTATGGCGGCAGGCGAGAATCCTCGTGACGGGAAAAGAGTTGTTAAACGGATGTGGAACAGAACTCTCGTTGGTGAGAAATTTTAAGAGAACAATACTCACCTTAACTTATATATGTTTATATTTAATAATATATGATAGTTGTTTAGTGCACGTGCATAGAAACCCATGCAAAGGATGGAATGTATTTACTTTTGCACAAAACCAAACAAAATGCGCGTTGTTAATAGTGAAGGAATAAGAACAAACGTCTTTAAAAATTTCCGTCGTTCGCAATTACAACCATCACTTGAACCAACATGGATAAACATAACTGTACATTAAACGAACATTCGTGTAGACCGCCACTTTTATATAATATTTGAAATAGACCTCCATTTTTTATGTCTACATATTAAGTTCATTTTTCAAGGAATCGGCGGACCATTCTATATTAATCCAAACGGTGACCGAGTGATTGATTTCACCTTACTCGACATGGACCAAGAAACAGGACAATTTAAGGTAAGCTTTAGTGTTATAAGTTTCATTTAAACGCATACTTTTCACACATCCTTTGGAAGCGTTCTACCATTGAACCACCACCACCACCAACAACAACAACAAAACAATAGGATTTAGCCTTCAGCAACAATTAAAAGCTCAAAGCTTTGTCAGTGGATTGAAATGATATTAAAGGATGGTGAGTTCGTACATTTGCATTTCAAATTTTAACTTACATGAGATTTTATTGCCTTTACTTTTGGAACCTCCCTGAAGATAACCTACCGTGTATATACGTATTGAAGGTAGTTGCGCAATTCGAAGGTTGGAAGAACCGATTCGAGCTGATACCGGAAGTTCCGATACACTGGCCAGTGCGCGGCAGTCGTCCCCCCAACCGACCCGCTTGCGGCTTTCGCGGAGAACTCTGCGTAACTTTCTGTAAGAAATACTTCCTACATGGCAGTGTCATTAATCGCTCTTATCATTTCCATCACTATTATTATTGTTATTATTAGTATTGTTATTATTATTGTTATCATTATTATTATTATTATTATTATTATAATTATTATTATTATTAGTAGTAGTAGTAGTAGTAGTAGTAGTAGTAGTAGTAGTAGTAGTAGTAGTTGTAGTAGGAGTAGTAGTAGTAGTAGTAGTAGTAGTAGTAGTAGTAGTAGTAGTAGTAGTAGTAGTAGTAGTAGTAGTAGTAGTAGTAGTAGTAGTAGTAGTAGTAGTAGTAGTAGTAGTAGTAGTAGTAGTAGTAGTAGTAGTAGTAGTAGTAGTAGTAGTAGCAGTAGAAGTAGTTGTAGTAGTAGTAGTAGTAGTAGAAGAAGAAGTAATAGTAGTAGTAGTAGTAGTAGTAGTAGTAGTAGTAGTAGTAGTAGTAGTAGTAGTAGTAGTAGTAGTAGTAGCAGTAGTAGTAGTAGTAGTAGTAGTAGTAGTAGTAGTAGTAGTAGTAGTAGTAGTAGTAGTAGTAGTGGTAGTAATAATTAATAAATTATTTATTATGTGTTTATTATGATAAATATTATTGTTTTCAGTATAATAGTATTCTTATCACGTGTTTTGTTGGTGTTGGTGTTTTTAAACATTTTGTAACGGGACGACGATAAACGCAGAAACATTTAGCCTGTTTTTTCATCGATACGCCTATACTATTAGTACGTATGTCATACTGTTCTTCTTTAAGCGTTGTCCTCCAGTGCAGTGGTGGCGATCAGTCTGAGCAGCGTCATTGTCGTCCTCGCCATAGTCGGCATTTTCATATTCAGGTATGGATCACAGGAGTTTATCGATTGTAGACAGTGAAAACTTAAATATATATGCATATTTATTTCAAATGTAAATATCAATACCTAAAATTATGCTGATGCAAATTAGCTAAGAAAGCTAAGCTTAGGCTTAGAAAAATTACATAATAATTATAAATTCTGGAATCAAATCTAATTATACAAAATGTTGCAATAGTTGCATAAATGTATATGTTCTTTTTTATCAAGATTTATGTCATTTAGCTTTACGGACATAGAGCAAATGTGTCATTTTGAACGTTTAAGTATTTAATGAAGAAATATTTTAGTTTATAAAAATATATGTAAAAGTGTATTTCATGATCTTAATTCTAGCTCAATTCCATTTTCAGGCGAATTAAAGCGGAAGCGGATATCCAGAGTAACTGGTGGCGCGTGCGCAGTGAGGACATACACGTGACCATTCAGACGTCATCAGTAATGTCCAGCAATCGCCGGGTAACAAAAAGCGGCTCTCGAAACTTTGTTGATGGCGTTCAAATCTTTGACTTCTATAGTCATTAATGTCTCACATCGCTTTAATAAAAAAATTTGTTACTCGTATCGTAATAGAAATTGCATGGCGTTTCAATCTTGCACCACAAATTATTTCACTGAAATGTATACTGCAAAGTTTACCGATGCCGATACGTTTATTTGTATATGTTGAAGAACAAAACGTTCAACAAAAAGTTAATGAGTCGCATTACCAAATCTGCAAAGAATATTGAACTTTTCCATATTGTTTGATTTGTATAAAACTCTGTTTTATTGATTTCCTTTTACCACTACTTTTAAAATTTAACAATAGTTTTGTTGCCCTTAACACCACCTGTTTGTCTTATATTTAGAATGTGCACATACACAACATTGGTTGAATTAACTTTAAGGTATAAATCAAGAGTACTAAAACAAAATCGCCGTTTTAGAAGCTGATTGGGATGTGGTGGTGGATATAGGGCAGTGTCGGACTTTGGTATTGAACCATTGCAAATTCATAAAAAATTATTCCAACATTTATTCATTCAACATTAAAGTACACCATAGAATAACCATACTTTAATATGGTCTTTTTATAACATGTGTTTCTTTAAATGAATACCAAGGATAAAAAAGACGGAGAAAATTGAAAAGTTAAACAATTCCAGAAACATTGAGTACTAATTAAATAAGTCTAGAGAGTTTTTTAGTCCAACACATGTAAGTTAGGGTTTGGAACAGACTTCCTTTTTACTTTCCAGTGAATATTCGCAAAAACTTTGGCCCTTTTGATATATAAAGCTACTTTTACTATGGGTAATTTTAATTCAGGAAATAAAAAAAAGCATTTAATGCCTTATTTATTAGACTACGAAGAGTGCGCCAAAAGGATTAACGTAGCACTTTTACATTGATACCTACCAATTTCGCAGCGGGTCATGCTGACAATATTGCAATTACGTCAGTGCATGTATACAATGATTTCCGCATTAATTATACCTGCAGCAAATGACGAAAAAAGATAAATGATTGATCATTGTACATTCCATTGGAAAAAATGGTTGTTTTCCGGATGTCAAAATAAACTTCTTTTCGTCACACGTGTTTCTGAATTTCCACTCTGAGTTTGCGTTCGCTTCTGCCAACAGCATTAAATCTATAATTATGTTGATTTTCTGTTATTACTTCTTCTAAACATTTATTATTGTGTTTTGTCATTGAACCAATACGTGTCAATCGGTTTTGTGTGTTAGAATGTTTTGTTCTGATTTTAAGGGGTTGTGCGTAGTAATTAAGTTAGACAGATATTCTGACAGATCTGTCAAGATCGTTAAATACTTTGTGAAGTTTTATACTGTGAAACAGGGACATTGTATTCTTTGCCACGGTGCATTATTACAGAGATAAGAAATTGAACGTAAAACAACGCAAGCAATTGGTCGTCGAAAATACGGGACATTCTAAAAGAAATTGGTTTTACCGATGTATATGTCGTGAACACTAATCATTTTATCCCGATATTCAAAAAAAGATAACGAGACCAGTACTTCACTAACTGAAATGTAAATGTCATATAATCGATTCTCAATTATTGTATGTAAGTAACTTAAACCAGTAGTTAGGATAGATCATATTATCATGATGTTGTTGAAAATAACAAGCATATGAACAATATTGCTTGATTGCATTTCTCGTCTCTTATATTATTTATAGAAACGAAGAAGACACCAGAACATTGTCAAAATGTGTGTGTTGTGCAATCTAAATGATATCGATGATGAATATTTAACTGTTGTTAAATGCCCTAAAACGCTCATGTAAGGAAATCATTAATTCCGAAGTATAGATAGTGTCCAATTATGTTCAAACTTATCGAACTTCTTAATAGTTCAAATAAAACAAGTGTTCAGGAAATTTGGCCTGTTTTGTTTAAAATGCTTTAAATACGAGAACATGTATTACATTTGTAGAATAAAATAATATTTTTTTTCACAGAGAAAACAAGAACAGAATAAAGTAATACTTGTTGCAATTATTAAACTACGGTTTGACATTTTGTGATTGACACACATCTTGTAATTGTTTTTGTATATTTATGACCACGAGCTTTGAATGCTTAAGTCGGAATAAACTTATATAATATGTTCTGTAATGAACAAACTGTTATGACAAAATAAACACATTAACGCATGTGTATTTTATATCATACGTCCACGATATTCAGTTTCAGAACGACGGCGGCTCCACTTCGATAATGACACAACCTCATGTATCTCAGACAGTTGGCATTTACAAGGTTTGTTACAATACTTGCCAATCTAATATATATTCATATCATAAAACACATCTAGACAAGCGCATTTTGTGTGCTTCGAGAACACCGTTTGCATATGATTGGTAAAGCATTTTCAATAGTATGATGCCCTATTTAAGTCATATCATTCACTTTTTATGAAATTTCGATTGCTTCTAACACTTTTACCTTGTTTAATTTTTATATAGCGTATTAGACAGAACGTTAAACTTTGAAAGAACTCTTTTCATATATATTTGTTACTGACCTGCATTTTGTATTTTGGGCTTTAGAAATTATATAAAATTGTCTTGCGTGGTCGTGTCTTGTCACATCGTATCTTGTGACCATGCCAAAGGAGCCAATGATGTATCGACTTTTTTTTCAAATTTAAAATGTAGTTTCAAAAAATAACTGTGCTTTTAAGCCGAGAATAAATTGCCGCCGTAAATGGAGACTCGCTACCCCTTTCACTATTTTATCACAATATAAAGATACTTTGTCATTCGGCAGGATGGAAGAAACATTTCTATTCAAACATGGAATAACGTTATTGCAAGAAAGTTTATGCTAATGGCACGATAACATCTTTAAAAAAAAAAACTTAAAATCATCAAATATAAATTTGTCATTTTATTGCGACGGTATAGCATTCAAGCAGAAATTATTTCACATCGCATTTAAGCGATAGTATATGAATGAAACACTATGTTATACTATGTAAATGTATCTCTATTGTCTTTATAAGAAACGAAAACATATTTGCAGGGAACAATTGTGCATGTCAGAAAGCTGATGGTGAAGACAGTTCCCATAGACCGAGCAATTTTACTAGAGATCAAACAGGTATGCTCTTACCGCTTGCATAACGTCTTTAATTCCATTCATGTTTGTGGTTTGATGTCGCGCGTCACGTAGTTTCGGTTGCACGCAAATTGCATTTCAAAAACACCACAAAAGTAACATCTACTCTGCTCGTTTTGTTTATGTCAGAGAACGGACCTAGAAAATAGTTGTATAGGAACAATATAGATTTGAATATTGGAGATCTGGCTGGCAACGAGGCGCGGTGATTGTCCGACATCGACAATGGTATACCGTCGTCGTTCCATTGCTTTTATACAGAGATTCAAACAGCTCTGCACCACCTCGCCGCTATACATTTACATGAATATAAGAAGCGATGCTATCCTGACATCCAATCATTGAACCATTTTTCAGGATGACTGAACAAAAGACTTGCTATCATTCATTGCTAAAATGCTTAGAAATCGTGGAAACAAAGCTTTTACCAATTTAATTGATCTGTTTCTTTAATCTGACTTTTTTGTATCAACATATTGCATTTTTATAACAAATAAAAAAACATATACACACATTAATGAATACATATACAGATTAATGAACAGATTTAAGAATTAAAAACATTCAGAATGAATATACAAAATTTCAATATATACGTTTTGAAAATAAATGATCAGCCCTGGTCTTATTGCTTCCTGATGCTGTTTGTAATTGTTGCTGGACAATTGTTGCTCACTACGATAAACATTCATTATACATTAAAATAAAACAACGATATAGAAGAAACATTTTGGCATTTCAATAATTTCCCTAACACTGACTAAAATGGGTTTTTTTAATTACATACAATATATAAATATTGTGTGCTTATCAACGAGTGTCTTAATTTCGATCCCATGTATGGCCGTTATCTTTCATGGAGCAATCAGTATAAGTCAATTGCTGGAGAAAGACCAATTTCGTACAAATTTTCGTATATAGATTCCAAATGAGAAGATCTGAGCAAAACACATTGTTTAAACCTCGGGCTTATATCGGCATATGCGTAAGGTTCGCGGATTATTTCTTGATACGAACCAGTTCGATTTGAAAAGATAAAAAGAAAGCAGTTGCATACAATTTTAAATTGTGAATACCGGTAGAAATGCTTTTAATTTTTTTATCCGCCCATACATGAATAATTTTAACGACAATAGGGCAACTTACCTAATTATTTCGGCTTTTCGTTAACCCATTACCGCTCAGCTTGTTCTGGCGGTCCTTATTTTGGGTGTTGACCGATGCATTTCTACAATGCATGTGTTATCATTAATCCGATCAGAACGCTGATCTAGATCAAAATTTAATAAACTATCAAATGAAAAGTATTTTTCTAGAACGACGAACATTCAAAGTAAATTAATTATTTTAAACGGTTAATTTGTCAGATTCTTTAAAAAGTGCTCTTAAAATATTGTGGTATGTTTGCAACATTTGACCGCCAATCACGCGCTTTATTTCATAGTTTCTGAAAGGGTATATCACTACGTGGGGATATTTAATTGGCGTGTGCAAGGGGATAATCACAAAAACAAACAAACAATACTCCTGGAAACGCCCTTATGATTCTTTAGTTTTTAGATGACATGCATTTAAATTGAAGTGCATTCGTATTTCCAATTATTGACTTATAATGAACACACAACAGAGAGGTTCGGATTACTAAATCAAAAAAATGTTTTACTGTGAATGTTTAAATATATATATATATATATATATATATATATATATATATATTAACTAAACGTACATATAGAGCAAGCATTACCAGTATATATTCCATTTCAACATTTGCATCAACGCAGTAACTGGCTTTCCTTTCAGATGCGTGAGATCACCTGTCCAAATCTGACTCATTTCTTCGGGATCTGTCCAGAAACAGGCAAGATGTGTGTGCTGACCGAGTACTGCGCCAGGGGAAACTTGCAGGTACACACAGATCAAATTTCTCAAATACAAAACGTTAGAGTCAGCTCGGCAATTACGGAGCACTAACCAAGTTGTGTTCGATATTTTATTACACACTCCGGTGACTTAATCACGACGTTATCTGTAGTATGAATAGCAACAAGAATTGAAATAAAAAAACTCCAGCGGTTCACATGTACTTAATTTATAATAATTAATTGAGCGCTTCTATATTCTGAGCATTTAGTCGAAATTTTATCGGTAGGTCTCCCGAATACCTGAACGTCTTCTCCAATAAGAAAACAAGTTCCCTCATGCTTGCACACAAAGGTCAGGGCCAGTGTTAAAGAACTTTGTTACACTGAACATTGGTGAAAACAAAGTATACGAATGAAATTAAACATAAATGTTAATTTATTGTTTCCAAAATAAATGTTACCGATAACAACAGAGTCAACCTTTAAAACATACCTTTAAAACATTCATTTATACTGAACCGAAACAGGTCAGAGCCTATAGAAACATCAGGCACACAACTTTCTGGAAGTGTTCGAAAAACTTAGTAATGTACTTTATATTACTGAATAATGTCCGAATGATAAACGTTGTATTTGCATGGACTTACACCCCCACCCCCAACCATTTACTTTAGGGACTAGTTGAAACCCAAAATTAGTATTTGTATGCATAAAAATCTGTTTGTCGACAAGAAACAATTGATAATATTAGCAATTAATTCACAATAACCCCATCAAATTTAATTGTAAACTGTATATTTAGATATGTTGATGTACAATTCATGGAATAGGCTGGATGTTGAACACGTGATAACATTAAAAGACGCATTATTATTGATATTTGACCTCTATAACATAAACTCACTCATAATACTCCATGCATTGTTTTCAACGGCCTGCTGTGGTAACATTA